>NW_028278796.1:0-300000 GCF_059751315.1 Micrasema longulum
TGTATGACTATTCTAGACTCTAGAATAATAAGGAAGTTCATTGTAACGGGAAATTGGATATAAAAATATTTTCTTTCGCATGGTAAAAAATAGATCATTAAATTGTACCGTGATATTTCTCGAAAACGCATGGAAAAAAAAAGATTTAATTAAAAACGAACGACGTCACTACTTCTTCCGAATCAACCGATGATAGTGTTGTGAAAGATTTACGGTTTGCGGGAAGCCAAGTCACCAATCGGAAAAACATATCTACTGGAACTAGTGACGTCATTAGCGGAGTAATTTCAGAAATACAAAACTTTGAAAAATCATAGCGCTGATAATAAAATACATAAAAACATGAAAAAACATTTATGGTTTTATTTTATGGACTTTTGATAAATAAATAATATAAAAAAACCTCCTGAACATCTTCATTATTTTAACAGGGATGGAAAACATTTTAGATGAAAGTCTAGTGAATATTTCCCTTAGGGTGAAATCTAATCTTTGTCTGAAAATATTTAGACAAACTCCAAATATTGTTGATGAAACCAACTGGTTTATGAAGAAATATGTACAAAAATTGATAAATGTTTTTACGCGTTGTCAAATAGGTGAAATAGTTCAATCAGATGAATCTCCCTACATCAATAAAGGTTTCAGCTGTTGAACGAAAAAAAGAAATATGAATGTTTAAACATAAACAAAATATAAACATAAACCAATCAATGATAGGTCCTAAGTCCTGCAAAGTCTGCCTAGACTGACATAATTTTTTCTCTAAAATGTTCTCCATCACTGTTGTAAGATGCTGACCCTAATAATTCCCTTACGGGTTAAATCCAGCATTTGTTGGCAAATATTTGGACATACTCGAAATACTGTTTAGAAAAAAAAAATGAATTCGTAAAATTTAAAACAATAAACTAACTTTTATCGAGAGAAGAGGTGTTTAAGGCAAGGACCAAATCTAAATGAAAAAGCTATTCGATATTCAATAAAATATGAAGGCGTATCTATTACAATGCAACGCATTATTAGATTAGGGTCCAATGGCAAAGTATGGTTAGAAGCATATTATACTGACACCGGCGAAACGCGCCCCTATTTTTGTATTCATAGACTCAGAACTTAGCTATAAATATTTAATTTTTCCAGAATGTTTTGGGAAAAATTTGAACGTCATTCGACGGCAGATAATTATTTTTCTTAAATAAAATTTATACCCTTATATAAAAGTGTGAGAACTAAAATATTTAAACCGTTTTATTTTTTTGAAACGGTTATTGAAGGCGTAATTTCACCTATGTATGGAGTATCTTGATGTATGGCTGCGAGACATGGTGCCTATCCGAAAGAGATAAACGGAGACTAGAGAATTTTGAGATGTGGTCCTATAGAAGACTACTAGGAATTTCCGGGAGAGACCACATTACAAATTAGGAGGTTCTCCAAAGAATCGAAGGTGGAAAGCATCTGCTCGGGACCTTGTCCCGAAGGCGAGCGAGATGGATCGGCCATGTAATACGTCAAGAAGGCCTCCTGCATGTCGTGATGGAGGGGATGACCGAGGGGACAAATTATAGGGGACGCCCACGCCGAGAGTACCTGGAGGACCTATTAGAGGACGTGCGCTGCTCATCATATGTTGACTTTAAAAGAGCCGCACAGGACAGGGAGGAATGGAGGAGAAGAATGAAAGTAATTGCTGCCAGCCAATCCCAGGATTGAGACCAGAGAAGGAGAAGAATTTCACCTAGAAAAGTACTACAAAATTTATGTAATATGCGGCCTCCGTGTTAAAGTGGTTAAGACGCTTGACTCGGCATGGAAGGTTCCGGGTTCGATTCCCGATAAGAATACAAAAAATATTTTTTGTCAAGCCTGGGTGTATTTAAAACGTATTCTTTATATTTATTCATACAAAGATACAAATTCTATATTCTGAACGGGTTAATTTATATTCCTAACATTTTGGTGCGTATAAAATTTTATGTAAGTACCGAGCAACTTTTTAAGAGCTAGGCAATACAGACCATTTGTTTTTTCTAAATGCTAGACAAATTTACCGTCGCTTATGCCGGTGAGAAGAATGATTGTTCTGTTGAACAGCCTACAGAGGGAGGTGGATTCCATACTGAAATTACCAGTTTTAGACTTCCCTTCTGACTATATATCATAATGTCTACTAGTTGATACTAATTCGTCATTGTTTACTATTGTTTTTATGGACTATATGTTAGAACGTAATAATTTATTGTGCTTTTTTTTAACGTTTTCGTAATTTTTATTAATTTATTTAAACATTTTATCGTAAATACAATTTTTTGTTCACTTTGCTAAGCTAACTAGGGTACAAATCCCGTTCTAAGCTAGGCAATTGCATTTTGATACATGATAATAGTTTACACGTTAGTAGAAAGCACATACTAATACAATATAAATTTACTCGTATACACATTTTGATACGGATACATACACACATACACATGCACACATATACATATATACGTACATACACATATATACACATATATAAATACATACACAAACATGTACATACACTCATGCACATACACATACATACATTCATAAAACATGGACAATTTATTTAATATAATGCGAAGTTTCATGATTGCCATTTGTTTATATATTTTAAAATTATTCTTTATTTTCATATTTTATTTTAAACATCCAGTAAGTATCTCCAATTCTGACCTTCTGACTTCCTACGACCAATTTCATGAAAGAGCGAGGGCAATACCTTCCGTAACTTGACAACTCTCCCGTTTTTCCACGATCCTGGCAAAAAGTTATGGTCCTTCTTGCCAACGTAATAGAGTTGTCTCAATGTCAGAACAGTGTTGACCCCTTCACTTAGTATCAGACTCTATTGGAGTATCTTGTATTAAGGTTGTGGTTGACGCTTGGAAATTTGTCTCTATTTATGTGAATTACCTAATATTATCATGTATGTACACTGTAACTAGCAGTAGCGCTGTATTGTACATTTAAAATAATAAATAAATTACAAAAAGTAATACCGCATCCGTAACTTGCACACTTCTCCCGAAAATGGCTTTTGTTTTGGAGAACTTACATGAGAATCAATGAACCTAAAGTTTGGTCTAAATTTTATGAGTCATTATCGAACATGGTCGAAAAGTAATTATATTTTAGTTATGTTAGTTAGTTAAAAAAAAAAATTTAAGTATATTTTTTTAACAAAAGTACTTCAAATTTATTTAATTTAATTTATGCATGTTTATTTTATTCTTTTCAATACGCAATTAAAGAAAAACAACAATATTTTAAAATGGCTAAATCGAATGATTTTCTTACTTTTTATGAGACTTAACTTAATTTTACAAATTTATTATTATCAGATTGAGTAAAATCTTATAGCTTTGTTCAAAGATAAGATGGAGAGCTAGTTAATTCTACAAAAGTCTTTGTCCCAAAAACTTAAAACAGTTCACTAATAAATTTTAGTAAAAAAATAATGGAAAAGAGAAGTTTAAAAAAAGTCAATATGGAAACATCATCATCATCATTACCGTTTCGCACATAATGGTGTATAGGGCACTGGATTGGTACACTAATCGCAGCATATCTCGATCAATTTTGTAACATGAAGGAAAGGTCATCAGTCTTACGCTTTAGGTACCAGCCCAGGGACTATGAAATATTCTAGTGTGAGAACACCATTTTAAATAAATATTTCATATCGACCATATCGGGAATCGAACCAGAGACCTTTTGCATGGTAGGCAAGTGCGCTGACCATTACACCACGAGGCCGACATGTCAATATGGAGACTTTTGATTTTAATCAGGACAAATAAAGTATTATCCCTGGCAGTAGCCACGGATTTTTTTTTAAAGTAGAAAATAAGGCTATAATAAAAACGCTCGTAACGTATCATGTACCAGAAGAAATAGAAAGCCTTAGAGTCTTTCAAATTAATTTTTAAAATGTTTTGGATATTTAAGTATTTATATTAAATGTAATATAATGAAAATATTATATTAGTGCTCAAGATATTATAAACTAACGTAATAAAGCTCAAATAAATCTAGAAAAAATATTTTCGATACTTTAAAAAGTTTCAAGAAATATACCGGTTTCCTGAAAATATCTTGTATTTTCTACCGTATTTTTCCTCGGAGTATATTGAATATCCCGGATTTGGATTCTAGAAAAGATTGATATTGGTTGAAGCCAATTATTGTGAAAACGATTTCTTTTTCCTCCTAAATAATTGTCTGTAAGCGGCAAAATTTAGAGCTAAATCTCGAGAATTTTAATACGATTCCTAAACACCACGCCTCTGCCAAAAAGTTCTAAGATAAACACATTACTTTGTATTCGTGGTAATAAAACAAACGAGTGTTTTATTAAAAGCCAGGGCTGGAATGGGCCCCCGCACGACTGTGAATATGTCGCTAAGTCCGTAGACCGGGAGGCGAGAACTGAAAATGTTGAGAAAACAAACGGAACAGTTAGGGCGCCTTACTTACTTCATAATGGAGCCCAGGGTAAGTTATCGTTTCACGTTGGATAACACTAACTTTAAACGATCACACGGATTCTAATCCAGGGACAGCGCCAGCGTTATGTATAAAGGCGGATGAGTCCATTTTTCTACGATGCTCAAAGAAAATGATCAGACTTCGATGATGCTGTGGATTACGTAATAGCATCCGGATACAAAATAAGTCAAGCTTTCAACATAATGTATTAAAAGAACCGTAAGTCAAAATAACAAATATTTAAGTGTAAAATGGTACGAAAGCTTTACAGTACTAGCCCATAATTTTGGAATTTGAATCAGTGTTAAAAGGAATGCAATTTTAAGAGAAGGTAATATAGAAGTCTAGGCATCTACAGGGCTTATGACCTGTCAATGGCTGGTTTAAGTGGCCACTTCACACAATGTGTAACATTAACCATTCTGCCCATATTTAAACATCTACATTCCTTTCATCCGTTGATGTTTGTGAAGTTAAATATTTTAAATATTATATGTTAAAATTGTTCTGTTGTAATATGTTAATATAAACAGCTCCCCAGGGAGTTGAATCCAGTCATTGTCTACAAAAATTTGGACAAACTCAAAATATTGTTGGGAATGAAATTTTTCAATGTTTATTTGTTTCAAGAAAAAAAAAATACAATTTACCTATTTTTACTATTTCAATACATTATTTTTTTGCTACCTATCTCAGAACAGGTTATTATCCCCAGTGAGATATCTTGCAACCATATTTACAATTTCAAAAATGTAATCTTTTATCCTGTTATTTATAGTCTATTAATACAATAAGAAAAACGTTGCAGGTACTCTAATATTACAATAAATGCCGATTTTGTCGGTACTAAAATTAAAATAATCAGGTAAATGAAAACCGACACCAACTTTATCGTAAAGTTAAGTTTTTAAAAAAAGTTTGATTCATGTTTCTTTGATAGCGAACATATTTGATTATATTATCGGTAAATAATGGATATAGTTTTCGTTTAACATACCTTTATGTAATCAGGGTCCGGTTTAGGTGAATCAACATTGTTGTTGATGTTCATATTAAGGCCACTGAAACAAAATATAATATAATGTTAGATGTCATCAATAAGCAGTGAGGTAATTAAAACACATAATATTCACTAATACTTTTATCAATTACGGTTGTTTACTAACATTAATTCAATTACATGTTTACTACCATTAATTCAATTACAGTCCCATGAAATTTTATTTGGCTAGCTAATAATTTATATAAGTTAACACTAAAGACGGTAATTATTTCTATATAACCATTGTTTCCTTTTAAGTGCTAAGCGATTTTTTTTTAAATATAGCAAAAGCAAAAAAACACGTTATAAGAAAATTAAAGGGTTTTGTTCTAAATACTCGTAAAGTAAAAACAGTCAATTGTTAAATATTTCCACACGCGCAGTACTTTTAATAAACATTTTATTTCTAAAAGTAAAGAAAGGGAGTGTTTTTCACAATCTGTTTTAAAAACTACATCTTATGTTATAAAAGCTGTTCATTAGAAATCCGTACGGAAATACATGCATTTATGAATTTAATCTCTTTCTGATCTAGGGTCTATCTCGTCGTTTCATGGATGGCGATGATTTTCATAAAAAATAAACATTTCTATAGGTAGCTAGAGTGTCATTAGAGAGATTCTGAATTATTAACATTAAAAAAAAAAAATATTTAACATAAAATATATTAGTTAAGAAATTACTGTTTGCTTATTGTTTTTTGTTCAATTATCTAAATAAATACATTTCATTACATTCTTAAATATTAAAACAAACTATTATTAAATATCAAATCACACGCTTATCGTAGAGTACAAAAAAAACATGAACTGTTAATTATTTATTTTGCTGGCAAAATTTAAATAATGGTATTCCTTTTCATGCAAACAAGCTAAAAAAACATAACAAAGGAACTTAATACAAGTATTTACTCTAACGTGTATTATTTACACGTCTTTCATCAACAATGTTAGAGATATGAATTTGAAACACGTGTAATTTATTAAATTGAAATAGTTTAAAGGAATAAACTCGCAACACAACTTTATCAAAACTAAAACTCAATGAATTCGTGTCATTACAACACAAAATATATATTTTTATTTATTTAGTAAAAAAAGAAGCATGCTTATCAAATGAGTTCATTTTTGTTTATATTATCTACTAATAAATATGTTGAGCTATTGACATTTTTTGGTGGAATTGCATTTTAATTGTAATAAGGAAAATACTTTATTTAGTTTTTTGCACTTAAAATGCTGTTTGTTTATACAAATAATTATATATATTTTAAAGAGGAACTATTCAAATTTTTATGATTTACTAAAACAAAATAATTTTTGAGGGCATATTCGACTATTTGCAAAAAACTTAGGATTAGAAATGGAAATCAAGATGCAGCGAAGCAGGTTTCGAACCCCGTACTTTTGATCCCCGAGTCTGCGATACTAGCCACGGGAACACAACCCGAGCTGGTGACAATTTTATAAATGGAAGTTGAAAAAACGAAATAAAGTTTATTTCTTAGTATTAATAAACACGTATCTTGGATCTTAAAAGCTAATTGTTAAGCCTCAATACAAGAAAATAGCCTAAATTATAATACTCATTATTCTCAGATACATTGTACTTGAGTAGGCACAGATTACATTGATTTTCAACTCTATAAACATTATGATGATGGTGGATTATTGGGTTACCACCGCAAATTATGTTGAAACAAAAGCCTTATAAGGGTGCTTTAAATACAGCTTGTACTCATACTGTCTTCATACAAAGTTCGGGCGAGCCAATCGCCTTTAATCTCTCGGGCCTTTGATGGCTTCTTAGTATTGTAAGACTATGAGTATGCTATGGAATCAAGAGCATGTTTGTATCTCATTCATCCCCGCAAAAAACCTCCTAGGAATGATAGGGATGGCAATATACAGATTATGGGTACATTCAGATAGGCACATAGCCATTGTGCTGTCCGGCAGCTATCGAATATTATATCCAGCGTCCTAACAATCAGCACAATGGTTTAAGCATGATAATACAATGGAATTTAATATAGACAAAATGCTAATTAACTTTCTGCTTATTGGCATATCTTACGTATAGAGAGAAGTTTACCGCAAGTAAAGGGGTTTGTCTTTAAGTACTTAAATAATTTTATCATTAAAATAAATTAACTATGTCCAAATGTTTGTAGACGTACACAAAATTTCTAACCCCAAGGATTTTATCAAAAGTATTATTGAACCGTCACTCCGGTCTATCTAAGAAGGAGCATAATAATTTTGAGTATTTATTATCAGACGTTTCTTAGTCGGTCAGTTAAATATTTCGGTGGAAGCTCGCCCATTCATAATGATTAATGAAAAGGTTTCAGTTTTTTTAATTCATAAAAATGGAATAATTGAAGAAAAACGAATGTTCATACGTATGGAACGTAAAGGTAAATTCCTTAATTTTCATATTCCCTTAATAAAAAATGACATTTTTTTCTATTGCGTTGCACGACATATGTATAAATTAAAAATATTTTAGTAAATAGTAATTAAGTTGCTTGGTTGGAGACTGATAGTGGGGTTAGTTTTATTGATTTTAGGAGTAGAAATAGATGTGCCCTCCGATAAAATGCGTATTTGCGCATCAGTGAAATATCGTAGCGATTACCAGTAAATGATAAAAAAAAAACCTTTTTTTCATTTCATCCTTGTATATAGAAGATTTTTAGATTAAATTTTTGTACCGCAAGGTATCACAATTTTAAATTCACATGACTAAATCCAAATTGATAAATGTAATAAAAAATAAGATAAGATAAAAACATATTTAACACGCATGAAAATACAAATCGGCCTACATTTAGATATCCCTAAATAATATTAGGCGTATTTTGTTGGTTAGAATCGTACTAGCGTGCGACACGAAATCCAAAAGGTGTAGGTAGGTATAATTAAAAACACATTACATTATTAAATCAAATATGATTAAATGGAAACACATCATTATTCCAATCGTTTTGGAAACATGTTCAAGATATTATAAAATAAATAAGTTAAATCTACACAAGTGATTTATTCCAATTTAGTACAAGGAAATATACCACGTTATGGAACCAACCGTGATGATTCCATGTGGACAGTGAACACGTTACCCTTTATTGATGTTTTACGTTAAAGGCTGTGTTAAATTAAAAGTTATCTTTTTTTTCCAGTAAATTTGTAAAGTTAAGAAAGTTAAAAATAATTAAAGTGTTGAATATAAAGAAGAGAACTTACAAGCACTGCAAACATTGTTCGTCATAATCATCCACATCTTCTTTGATTTTCTTTAAGAACGGCATGTATCCTACAGCGTGCATTGTAACAGGTTTCAAGATAGCTGTTATCTACGGAAATTTTATTACAAACACCTTATCGTATAGTAAAATATCTTAGTGGCCACGTAAGAATAGAACACTCGAAAATAAAAAAAAACCGATGTACAACGTCTAAATACACTTCATATGATAAAACTACATAAACGTGTAAAACAGTACGTACGTTAAACATGCAATTACTAATAAATAAAACAAATAAAAATTACGGTATCTTCATTTATAAAACTGTTAACGAACGAGATTCGTTAGATTTGTATCGCACGGTCACAGGTGCAACGCAACTGAAGCATCTTCAACCTCTCGTGAAGGTAGTGCGTGAATTTCTGAATGACGCTAGATTATTATTGTCACATTTTGGACTTATCGTGTGCCCGTATTAACTAATTACGATTGGATTAACTTTACTAATACCGTTCGATAAAAAATACTTCAAAATTTAATAACAGACAGATGCGGAGTCAGAGACATAAAGCGATTTAATGTTTTAGAAAACATGATTTTTAAATTCTATAATTGCATCATTAACTGTAATCTTTTTTCTTAGTTGTTAATTTATTTATAATAATTTTATATAAAAAGAAACTGAAGTATGTTCGCTATCGTAATTATAAAAATAGGATAAAATAGACGGAAGGAGAACACTAAGGCGTCCATGAAACACTTTTCATGATGAGGCAATTTGCATTATGGAAAGTTATGTCTTTACGCACGCCAAACGAACGAATGGGTAAAGAGAAGTAAGTTCCAATATACGTAGACATTACGTGAGCAATAGGTACAAACTCATTGTTTCATGAGCACATAAATACAAACTGTACAAGAAGATTATGAATACAAAATTATGTAGGAAACTAACAGCAATTTCTCACACCAAATAAACGTAACTTGAAATTATAACGACTAAGTTAAGGGGTTTCGTGAATTCAAAAGCAGTAAGAAATAATCGATTAAAAGTTATCTTGTTTCAATTAGAGATTTGTATAAACCGAAAAGGGAAATTGGGTGGATTCTTTGACAACCACTTTAAATGGAAAAACGGGAGACTGTAGAGATATAAAAATATTTTTCTTTTCACAATGAGATTCACTGCTCGCTCTTCCTGTTTATTATACAAATTCCCGTCAGCAAATCCCCCCATATCGTCCCAAGCACACGTTTTGCAATATCATCGAAATAACATTTTTCCGGACCTACGGAATACAAGTCCTCAAACGGAAATTGTGAAAAAGAATACGTAAAATAATCTAGAACCACTTCTTTTTGCGAGGCGGTTTGCCTTTTGCCAGGCCCAATTTTAAGGTGGCCAAGAAACCGATGATTTTCTTACGATTCCACGCAAATATGGACCGAGTCAATAAAATGAATGTAGATTGGTCCGGAAAACTGTGAAAGTATCGGAATTGGCAAATCGATATATTTTACAGATATTATAGGATAAGTTTCGGAGTAACCTTCGGTAACCCGGTAGACTTTGCTCGCAGAGTATTGCGTTTTAGAATGAATATATTCGGACGCATTTACATCGTTTTAGTTAGATCTGTGGTAAGTTTGGGGAGCGCAGATACTCGTATGTATAGAGGCAGGAGCCATCGCAAAGGTAGGAAGAAATGGCGGAGAATATTCTATTGAAAGGGGTTTATCGGATGCGATATCGAGAAGGTTCGAATAAATTTCAAGGAAAATGTACATTAAAAACATGGAATAAACTCTTCATATCATAATACCTTGGTTTTACAAAAAGAAAAACCATTTTAAATAAATTAGCAATGATATCTGTAAAAAAATATAGGATAATTAATATTTCAGAATTTTTCATTGAATTTTTGACTCGCTACGTCAATAAATATACCTATTATAGATAACAGCATTTTTCATGTAATTAAAATTCATTAGCTATATGAATCAGGTTGCATAAATAACAAAATATGTACATGTAATTAAAGCCATTTAACCAAAGGTAAAATATTTTCGATCTATTTCTTCGGTACAAAAACACAACTTTCAAGTTAACCAGACATTATACTTTTAATTCTAACCTACGTCTCATATTTTAAATATATAAAATGAAAATATATTAATTTTATCAAAATAAGCATCGAAAGATAAAACAATTTTTTTATCTTTATTTCAAAATCTATTTATTTAGGGAACTGATAACAAAATGACATACAATATAGGTACAATCAATGTAAATTCATGTAGGTACGTCATAACATTAATGTTGAAATAAATTATTTAACCTTACTTTATACACATATGATTTGTTTAGTTCTATTTTAGGCTTTGTGACATTATTTCAACGAAATGATTTATTTATGATTTGTCGAATATTTTAATGTAAAACATAATACAACATAAAAATGTTAAACAATAAACAAACTTCCACTTTTGAGTTAAACGTCTCGTTTTAGAAAAAATATATTAAAAAAAATTATAAATATGTATAATTTTAGTTTCTAAATAAAAATTAGTACATATGAACAAATATGTTATATTAAATACTCTAAATATGTACATAAAAAGAGACTAAATAATAACATATTTTAATAATAATTTTATAAACTAAAGCGGCATACAATGCGAGGTAAAAAAGTATCAATAAGTATAAAAAGGTTCAAACATTTTGTAATAATAAAAAAAAAATCAGAATAATATTTCTGTTGAATTGTAATATATCTAAGTTTTATATTATATAGTACTACAATACTGACTAATACCATTGCACCCTAGATAAAAGCAGAGATAACAGTCATCACTTTTGTGTATTTAAGCATACGATCTCGTTAAAGTTTGAACTTTTTGTTATTAGATTATTAGATTAAGTCGACTTTTAATAAGACAAAAGTAAGTGTTTGATTTACTCAATCATGAATAATGACATCGGGCTTTATTTATTTATTTAGTTTACCCAGAAAACACAAAGTAATCATAAAATCAAAATGAGAAAAAATATATTGAATACAAGCTGAACTATTAATTTTTCCAAGTCAACTTGTTAAACTATAAAATATGAAATTAAAATATCTTGACGACACTCGCAAAACAGGTTTTATCATTTTTCAATCATTCAATCGATCTACATGACCAAATCACCCAAGTGTCCCTTTGTTGATCTTTCCGGCTTCACATGTAATAGAATTACCCTTTTTTATTATTCGTAATAATTTATTCATACACACATCAAGATTCATATAATATATTGCATTCAATCTTTTTTTCTTACAGTTTAATGTGACGATGCTCCTGCCTATTCAAACAAACATAAAATTATGAAACGATAATCTTATTAAATGAAAGACTATTTAATAATTTAACTACAACTAAATTTCTTTATCTTTGGCGAGTAAACAGCCGTTCCTCCGAAGTGGTAGGCAGAGAGACTAGAACGTCACAAAACTCTGTTTTTTAGGCTTTTGACTAATCCATCTTCAAGTATATGTAAAATTTGGACATGGTATGTCTTTCTTGGTTTTTCTCATTAAAAACATAAAAATGTTGTTGCGATTTTGTTGAAATGAACAAAACAGGATGCGTGAAAAAAGTATGATTAACGTTACCCTTTTGACGAAATCTAGATTATTCGAAAAAACAAAATTAAATTTCGACATTATATTTGATGTAAAAAGAATTTTGTACAAAAATTACGAACAAACAAATAAATAAGTAAATGAATTAACTTGTAAATACATAATAAATAAAACACTTAGTAAATATAAACGTGATGATGGGTTATTCTAAAAACCCGAAAGTTCTTGTATTCAAATTAATATTAAACTCGTGTTTGGGGTAAAAATACAAAGTGTTTAATTTATAAAATATTAAAAATATTATTCTATTAAGTGAATGCTGTAAAAATAAATAATAAAATTAACTTTTTGTGCTGCAACTGGTCCTAAGAAAGGTTATTTATTTCTAATAACAAGACGAACACGAATCACGAGAGGAGATACTCACTCAGTGGGGCTGGGGGGGGCGGCGGGGAGGCGGTTGGCGTTGGTGTCGAGGGAGCCCGCCCCCGGCGAGATCTTGCCTGCCAGCGCGTCCAGCGAGTGCAGCATGGCGGGCGGGGCGGCGGCGCGTGGGGCGCGCGCCCGCAGCGGCCCGAAGGCGGAGCGCAGCAGCAGGCCGAGCGCCGCCGCCGCCCCTAGAGGAGCGCCCGCCTTGAGCGACACGCCCCCGACGCTGTGCCTCCGCAGTGGATCCTCCACGGTCACGGCTAAGTCTCTCAGCTTGGCGAGGGGTCGCGTGCTGGGTCGTGCGCCTTGTGCCGTGTGCTGGGTCGTGCGCCTTGCGCTGTGTGCTGTGCTGTGCTGTGCTGGTCGTGGTCGGCGCTCTACTGACTACGGGGGCCGGGGCTCTCAGCCGCCTGCCCCCGCCTCCGCGCCCCCGACCATCTGCCGCCCTATTATCTTATCAGCGATGTCGCTATCTTCCCCGTGAGCTCGATACTGTACACAGAGCGTGATAACGGAACTTCAGTACCCTACGCGCTCATCACATCTCGTACACACTTTTACACTTTGTCCTGCGTATATTATATTCCCCGAGAAACTTTATTCACGCACTGTTAATTAATTTGTCCTGAAAACACCATAAAATCACGTTATTTCTCTATCCATGGCTCAAACGGACAACTTTCGAAGATTTTCCATAAGATTATTTTCTTTAGACACCTGCCGCTCTCGGCGAGTGTAACGTGTTCTTTATCATTTCATTTCTTTAGATAAGACGAGTGATAAGAGATATTTACCTTAAGAATGAGGTACACAAACAAAGAGCTGTATACACATTCGCCCGCTTTTACTTGTTGGCTACAATTCAACAAAAGATGTCGATTATACGGTAAACAGAATTCAATGAACGTCTCCTGATAAAATGGATCACTCTAATCTTTGCGTTTGCGTTGGGCTCAGAAAATTTGTAGAATTTGATTTTGATGATAACAGAAACTAAAACAATACATTTCTTAATTAATTATAATTCTATAAGGTAATTGATTCATAAATATAACGAATTTCCGACGGGTAAGTATGCACAAATGCACCTGAACTTAAAAATGTTTTAACTGCAAAACTACCCAGGGAACTACATACGAAAAATTGTAGGTATGCAAATGCTTTAAATTAAATTAATGAATGTTTTTAAGCAAAATGGTTATCCCATAACCGTTAATTAGACATTGCTCAAGAAGGAAAGTGTTTCCAAATTAACGCTAAAGAGCACTAAACGATCGCGCGCATAATTGAAGCGAAGGTTTCATAATCGGAGTATTTATCTTTGTTGACACTAAGATATAAGTTTTATCTTTTCCTATTTAATTAAGTCGAAACTAGGACGGCCATTCTTCGGTTCGCCTCTTGGCTGTTGGCTGAAGCTGGTGGTCGTTAGTCGCGCAGAGCCGTTCTGCGGGACTTTGAGAATAATTAATGGAGGGGAAAATATCATCACACCCGGCAGCGGCCAATTATGGTGGGGATGATTTAAGAAAGCGGCGATGTGAGATAGGACTTGCTACTGAAATATTTACTCCTCGGTAGGGCATGAATTCGGAATGAGGGACGATTAACGGTATCTAAGCTGCACTATTATTTTCTCTCCGCGAACAATGGCTCTGAAGAAATTTTCGGTCAAAAATATCCGTCTGAAGTCAAGAAATAATAAAATAAATAAATTATAGAATCTCAATAAACAATCAACAAAACATGAAATATCTAAGTAATATCAATTCGCATTGCTTAAAGTATTAAAATTGCAACTAATTAAATCCTGACTTCAATCACTTATCTTGTCTTCATTGTATGTAGTTTTGAGTTAAAATATTAAATGGCAAATCTTCAGGACTGCTAACTTCAAAATATTAATTTATTTTTATTTTTATAATATCACTTAGAGGTCTTAATTGATTTTATTGCGATTAACATTCCTTTTTTATAGGAGTAACAATTTCTAGAATTTTACTTAAGTAAACAAATCAATTTTATTATTAAGTAAACAAATCGATATTTTACTATCTTATGAAAGTGTTAATGTAAAAGAGCATAAACATTATAATATCGACCATTCCTACGCGTAATGTCGTGACCCACGAATGGTCGATTTTAATGTATTTTGACTATATATTATTATATCTTTAGTTCCAACGAAGAAAAAATATATTTTGCTTTTAGGTTTTTTTTGGGACGCATACTAAATCTTATATTTTCTGAACCCCTGCGATAATTTTCGGGAGACAAAATAAGACCGGATGTTCTCCGGTGTTCTCCGAACTAGACGGAAGTCCACCGCGTGCGCTGTATTCCATTTTCAAATAGTTTTTTTTTTCCAAAATGTTCCCGCTTATGTGAAAACTAAAAGAACCAATCTGAGTAGAGCAAGCTTAATGTGATTTAGCCTGAAAAAATAAATCTAAACTAAGATTCATCTAATTGAATTATTTCACCTACATACTAGGCAACGCCTGAAAATGTTATTTTTTCAATTTCTTTTCTTCTTCATGGACCAGGTATTTTATCAACAAAAAATTATAATACAAAAATGTATGCGCATGGGTATATGTATGTGTGTATGTATAGGTATGTATATATATATATATATATATATATATATATATGTATGTATATATATGTATACGTGAAAAGATATGTATCAATATATGTATACGAGTAAGTTTATATTATGTTTTTTATATTGTTTATATTTATTTATTTGTTCTTTATATTACCTTGTAAATAATTATAATATATTAAAATATAATCGTCTAGCTTGGAACGGGGTCTGAACATTTGTTAGCTGGGAAAAGTGAAAAAAAAATGTATAATAAATGATATAAATAAATAAATAAATGAATATTGAAATTTTCAGTTTCATACTAAAACTGTCCTCAAAATGAAACCGGCTGACAGTAAAAAAGAAAATATATTTAAATCAACAATATTTTGAGTTTGTCCAAATTTTTGTAGACAAAGACTTGGTTTCAGCTCTTTAATTTCACAAACATCAACATATGAAATAATTGAAGGAATATAGATGTTTAAATATAGGCAGAATGGTGAATGTTACACAGTGTGTAAAGTGGCCACTTAAACCAGCCATTGAAATGTCATAAGCCCTGTAGAAGCCTAGACTTTTATATTACCTTTTCTTAAATGTTCTTCATCTGTGTTGTAATATGTTAACTTAAGTCCATATTTGCATGAAAGACTGCAAAATGCTGGATAAAACGAACGATCCAATATTTGATTTTCGTTACAATATACAGAATACTAACGTACATTATTGTCAGTGCTTCTTACAATTCGATTTCCCCTAAATGCCAACAAATTTAACCATCTTTTTTATTTATTTAATACTTCGCCTACTTTAATTACATCAAAAATTATGTTAAGTACAATGTAATAAGTTACCAGTTAAATTAATGTTTAAATTAGTAACTCCCTTCCTACTAAATTATTATAGTGATGAAATAACTTTTCTATATTTGTTCATATAAATATATGTATATGTTTTTTTTTTTTTTTTCTTTTTTTACTCTTTCAGATATATTAAATTACAAATTGTAACAAGTATAATGCGAACTTTTGAATTACTTCTACTATGACTTCATAAACATGTTTTTATCAACTCAATTTTTTAACCTCTGTACTCGTATAACGGCTACCTATTTTTGTGTATAAACTTTATTATGCATTATGTTTTATATAAACAAATTTGTATTGTAAAAGCCCTATGGGCGATTAATGTATAAAATATATATATATATATATCGTTTGTGAGTATTAAATAATGATTGCATGTAACACATACATTTTTTTTTCAAATAATCCGGTAATATAATACTTTATGTCATTCATACTGTATTTTACTTTATTTTTTACAAAGTATATTATACTGTCATAAAATATTTTACTGAAAATCTTTTCTGCAGTGTAATACCGTATGTGCATTTTTACAAAAAAAAAAGTTTTTTGTAAGCTTATCTAAAAATAAATATGCATATCATTTTTTTTTTAATCGGCGTGTATTTAAATTTATATTGGACAATATATTTAAATGTTTCACCTGCAAAATCGCGTTTTGTAGGTTACGATTATATATAGGATGTGTCGATATGCATACTTGGTTAAGTGTCTTAACTATGAGTCCTTTGCATACATTTTAACAGATTTTTTTTACACTTTTGTTATTATTCTGCATTCAGGTTTTACGTTAATAAAGTGAATTGTTTTATACAAGGTAAATATTCCTACCTTTTATGACTACTTATATATCCCCTGGCATTTATTAAAACCATTTTGAGTGCTTTGCAAACACAAAGTGAATAATAATTGTAAGTCTTATCAGACAACTGCTTTTATCTTTTAATAAACTACGTACTTGTACCTACAGCCCGTGTTCTAACAAGCCTACCTACTAGAACACTTTGAATAGTACATAATACAAACAAAAAATAGAGGGTGCATTTTGAATAGTGTCTACCTTTGTTGAAGGTAAATTAATTAGACAAACTGAATGACGAAAAGCAAATATTTTAAATATTTTTTGATTGTTGAAAAAAACGTAACATGATGTATGTAACATCAATTATCAAGAACGTTCAATTATTGCATGTTTTTATGTTACCGTTAATAATCAAATCTTGAATTCTAAAAAAAAAAATATCACAGCCTTATGTAAGCATTTAATAATAATTGGCGAATCCATCAAACAAACCGGTTTATGCTTGTTCTTAATTTCGTACAATATTTTGTATTTGTACAATAAAAGGCCGCATACTTCAGCCACATATTTCGTGGGGAAAAATGTGCCCTTTTACAGCTAATGGTGAAAGGGAAGATAGAGGGTAGACTGGATATGAGACGTAAAGAGCATCATGGGTCAGGAATCTTTGGCATTGGTTTGGGTGACCAGATGCAGAAATGCTTTTTAGAATGGCCCAGGATCGATAGGAGTTCTAAGTTATGGTAGTCAACTTCCGATAGGAGCGCCATAAGAAGAAAAAGAAGAAGATTAAAAGAAATAATCTTCCTAACGTGTAGTGTAAGTTAAGGTATCCTTAGAATTATAACACGCATATGGCTGATAAGGTCGTTCATACGGAGAAAAACTATTACATAATTATTCGCCGCGAAGTTGGCTACAGATTACAGCAACACAACGAGCCGTAGGTACTCGAATCGAGAATTGCGAGCGCAAACTGAAACCTTTTCTAACACGTTTATTGTTAGACTAAAAACCAAACCAAATTCGGAACGCTTTTGTTCTATGCAATAGAACTAAAGGGTTTCTCTAGAAAATTATTACTTTAAGGAAATATCAGACACCAGATGAAATGTGATGGTTATGTTATAGTTAGTGTTCAAAGGTGTAAATACTTGCAATGTCTTCGTTTAGTTACATTCATACTTTTAATGTATAAATAAATATTTGTATGTATCTACGTTTGCATATTTTACAACAAAATAAACAATACGTAACATTTTATAATAAACACAGCAATGTAAATAAAATAAGAAATGATTGTTTCTTTGAAAAGCCGTGTAATATTGTAGTAAATGCAAATATTCTTTATCGTAAGAGTAAGAGTATAGTGAGGAAACTCAGTGAAACAGAAAATTGGATAAAAAAAATGTTTTTTTTCGTGAGGTAAAAATAAAAGCATTTAATCGCACGGCCAAGCTTCTCTTAAATGTATGAAATTAAAAAAACATTTTTTTTTAAAAATAAAAATTAACTACTTTGAACAACGTCACTAGTTTTCCGAAATCAACCAATGATAGTGTTGTGAAAAATTTCCGGTTACAGGGAAGCCAATCCACCAATCAGGACAGTTTACGGTACAGAACTTATGACGTCTCAGGCGGAGAAATCTCAAAATCATAGCGCTGATAAAATAATACATAAAAAAATGTTTTTGAATAACCAATTAATATAAATATAAAAAACCACATGAACATCCTCATTTTTGAATGAATACATTTGAATGAAAACATCCTCATTTTTGAATAAATACTTCTGCGGGAATTTACCTATGTACTAATTATACAAATAACAACATAATATAAATACCCTAAAACCATTTTAAGACCGCAGTTATATTGTTGTAATAACTTGAATGAATCCATCACATGGAAACAAAGCACTCCTTTGATAAAATTGTCTTAAGATAAGCTTAAATTAATGGAAATACGGAGAACCCCCTTTGAGAGATAATCTCATCACTTCATAAGAGGATTTTGGTATTTCAGATAAATAATACTAGATCCCGGATCCCGGCTGGTTCATATCGCAGGGAGACATCTATTATCAACCTAGAAAAGTTTGTAGCTCTAATGTTAGAACGAGAAGAACTTACTGAACCAAATGCTAGACAGTGGAAGTGTTGGTGAAAAGATAATTACTATTTGTCTATGGAATTGTTCACAATGCACTTTCACGTTAAACGAAGGTAAATATCATTTTAACATTACAAAAAAGGAGTTAAAAAATATCCGATTAATAAAAGAGAAAGTAAAATCAAATTTGTCTTTCTTTAAAAATAAAAGTCCTTATTTTGACAGAACGAAATTATTTCTTTTGCACATTTGATAGTGGAAAGGCTTCAGAATCCCAATCAAATATAAATTTATTATTTCAGTCAAAGTTTATTCTAAATTATGAAAATGAAGTTAGAAATGAAAAATAACGTAAAGGAGTTTCAGCTGAATGGTGTTTTACCGGTGTTTATTTAGTTCATAAGAAAAAAAAATTAGATTAATCGTATATGTACCATAATTTAATATGCATGATTATTATTTAGAAACGTTGCTCATCTATCTTTCAATCTTATCTTCATTTTGTAATTTAATCGTCGTTGACAATATAGTTCAGTAGAATAAATAAATAAATAGTAAATAATACTATACATTGTCAAGAAAACAGTTAATATAATAGGGATATATCGCATACTACAAATACCGATAAAAATATATTAAGTGGATTTAGAATAATCAATTGTATGTTTATAATCCATATGGATATTGTGAAGAAATGCTTTCGTATATAAATCCAAAAAAGATTTTTTTTAAATACGTAACGTTGATAGTTGTGACGTCAAGATTTGTGACAATGTCAAGAACAAATTAATATGAATTGTGACGTATTAGGGGCGTGGCCAATGGAATGACTGTTTTTGCGGGAACTCAAAATTACAAATTAAAAATATTTTTAATGCCACTAATAAAAAATAAGGGTTCAAACTGTTAGTAGAGTTGCAGTGAGTTACATCTTGCTGGAGGGTGTGATTCTAAAAAATGCTGCAAACGCCCAGTTGCATTCCACCGGCAACACTACTGACTAGTCCTTCTCGTTAGCGTCCACGTCACGAACCCCGGGCAATAGGATCACACTCATAACGGTGTGATCACAGCAGATAGCGAGATGATGAAAGGCGAGTTTCTGGCGCCTCCAAACCAGAACAATCCAGCTAAGGGAAGTTAAACCCGACAGAAAAATCTACCAGAGAAGGTAACGGGAAACCACTCTGGTCATCTTTTCCCGGGAATCACTTTGGCGAGATATCTAATAAGTAGTTGTCCTGGCTGCGGAATACAAGAGTGGCGCGGGACCGAGATACTTTCACTGTGGTGATCGCCAACGTCGGGGGGACCTGACAAGGAACCGCAAGAAGAAAAAGAATAAGAAACAAAATTGTTATTGTTTTACTGGACAGTATTTCATAGACCGTTATTACTTTAAAAATGTATAAAAGTGATTTTTCCCTATAGTAATTTCCAGTAATATAATTGCAATTCATGTTTTTAAACTTTAAATATTTGGACTGGAAGAAAAGCGGCACAAAATGTGTAAATAAATTATACTAATAGTCAGCCTGGTGACGTAATGGTCAGCGCGATTGCCTGCCATGCAACAGGTTTTGGGTTCGATCCCCGACATGGTTGATGTGAAATATTTATTTAAAATGGTGTTTCCACACTAAAATATTTCATAGTCCCTGGACTGGCCTAAAGCTGAGACTGATCATCTTTCCTTCATGTAACCAAAAGGATCAAGATACGCTGGGATTGGTGTACCAATGCAGTGCCCTATGCACCATTAGGTGCGGAAAGGGAATGAAAAAAGGAAAGAAAAGTAGTGAGCATGTAAGGAATGAAGAAATTAAATAACGGATGCAGCAACCTATTGTGACAACTGTCGTCAGATGTATGAGATATCGTCGCTTCAGTTCGTTTTTGTCCGACAGATCAAAACACAAATCTGCGGAAATAGAGTTTTAAAGTTTTTTCTCCGAAATAGGCATAAATAATGACCATAACTAAGGACAAAATTCGTTAAAAAACCTCTTTAACAATTCAAAAAAAATATTGTTTTCATTTAAATTCACTAAATAAAGGCTTTCCTCAGAACTGTCTCAATTTTGTTACAAATGGTCAGTTTGGACCAAAACGAACTCAAGCGACGTAACGGCTAACTGAGCTTTATACAGTGAATGGCTTCCAAACTTGCCATTTTAAATCATGATGTAGAATAAAGGTAAAGATGAAGTGCAAATTTTATGATCATACCCCTGAAAAAAATATGATATTATTATTATTTATGATATTCATGTCACTGATATAATTTAAAATACAGAAAAACAGTTTAAAATATTCGTTTTAAAGGTAAATGTTTCATAAAAGTTAATTGCTAAAAAATACAATAAAAAAATATGTAGCTGTAACTTGACTGAAAATAAGGGTAAAAAGGGTGAAGAGTTTTCATTACTGGAATTTAGTTTCATATGGGTTTTCATGATTGGTGGTGCGAGCGGGAGCGGTTCGGCTGAAATCCGCCAGAGTGCGTGTGCAGCCCACCTCCAGCGCGGGAAACAATAAATTGATGGGTGACCGTTTAGGCCGACGCCGACGCTCACCGACGCTAACCGACGCTTTACTGCCGGATCGCGTGACGTCCCTCACCCGTAATTTTACAAGTTTTCATTTCAAAGAGGTAGGCGCAAGGTAATAAGCAAAGCACCCGCCGCTGTAGTTCCCCGCGTGCGTTACTGGCTCCCAGAAGATGAACGGTTATTGGTCGTCGGTCCTTCACAAATAATAATGTAATGGGAGAATTACATAAGAAAAATTGAATCCAACTTTAGTTTATGGAAAAAAAATATGTTATCCTCTACATCATTGTCATCATCTCCTTGCGCGAACCCAGTAGTGCACAGAGTACTGGATTAGTATTCCAATCAGAAAATTTAGTGCTACAGGAAATTGGATATAAAAAATGGTTTCTTACGCGCGGTAAAAATTAGAACATTTAATTTTACGGTTTCTCTAAAAGGTATTATAAAATAATAAAAATTAACTACCTTAAATAATGCCATTTATTATTTTTAATCAACCAATGATAGTGTTAATAGATTTCCGGTTTCCGGGAAATCAACTCACCAATCAAGACAACTCACCGATGAGAACAAGTGAAATCAAACGTTGAGCAATTAAAAAAATTGCAAGCAATGATAATACAACACGTAAAATTAAAAAAAAATTGGCCTAGTTTGATGATGTATTAACAAATAAAAAAACTACTGAACTTCCTTATTGTTGCATCTGGATTGTGCGTGGAGAATTTTTTTTTATTGAAAGAAGGTAAAGCGATCAGCCTAGCGCTTTAGGTGTAAGTCTAAGAACAATAAAAGATTGCAGCGTAGAACCACATTAAAATCAATGTTTCTCATCCCCTTTGCAAAAAATCAAATCAACCATTTTAATAAGGTAAAAGAACGCGTGCATAACTACCCTACCAGGCGGGCTTTTGTGCACTCGATTTTTATTTTGAGGATTTTTACCTGAGAGTAGCCATCGAGTCAAAAACGCTCGTTCAGGGTTCTGGTTCTAAATCACAGACATAATCGTACTCTTCACCCGCCCGCACATGGATAAAAGGTTTTTTTTACTATCCAAGTTATATATTACATAGAAAAACATTTACATAAGAAAAATAATAAAAAATTTAATTCGTAATTCCCAATGTACAACTTGGCTGCAACAATAATTTCATTTTGGCATGTGAAGCACAAATAACAATCAGAATGCATTTTTTTACCAGAATTCTAACTATTATAACACGTTTGTTTGTTCTGAAATCGAACTTCATCTTCTTACTCCAAACAGCTATAAAGAAAATGCTAAAACATTAAATCTAACTGTACTTACCTAATTTTGTATTTTTTTGTCAACAATATTTTGAGTTTGTCCAAATTTTTGTAGACAAGGACTGGATTTAACTCCCTGTAGATAAATTACCTGGTCCATGAAGAAGTAAAGAAATTGAATAAATAATATTTTCAGGCGTTGCCTAGTATGTAGGTGAAATAATTCAATTAGATGAATCTCGCCCGCATAAATAAAGGTTTCAGCTCTTTAATTTCACAAACATCAACAGATGAAAGAATCGAACTAATATAGATGTTCAAATATAGGCAGAATGGTGAATGTTACACAGTGTATAAAGTAGCCACTTAAACCAGCCATTGACAGGTCATAAGCCCTGTAGATGCCTGGACTTCTATATTACCTTCTCTTAAATGTTCTTCACCTCTGTTGCAAAATGTTTTTTTTGTCAACTTTAATAAAGTATTTATTTTCCGTGGTTTGAAAAAAGAAACGAGGGAAGGCTGAGCTGGGGTTACTCCGCATGGATCCGCCGGCGAAAGGATTTTTAAGACCGATTATACAAGATACTTGTTATTATTTTTTATTATTTCATTATTATTGTAATATTTTTTTTACTAGCGGAATGATGCGGAGTAGCTTTTAAAGGTACGCCATTTTTCTTATTTTTCGGCATTGTATTAAGTAAAACATATAAAACTACAATTTGCCTTTAATTTTGGTGTAATTATAAAATTTAAAAACATTAGAAACCAATTCAAAAAATATATTCTTAACAAATTTGATTTTGAATGTCATCACATATCAAAAAAACAAATTCACCATAACAAGCAAGGAAGCCTAATAGCAGTGGTAAAGTTCAGCACAAAACACTCAGGCTCGAGAAAAATCACCTTGATTTTTTATGTTCTCACCGGGAATTGAACCCACAACCTTCCGTGCGTGATTTCTTAGTATTTACGCCACAGAGGCCACCGTTTAAAATGGTAGTTGTCAAGGTGTTTTGATAGCCTGAAGCTGAAATAAACAAATCAAATAGAAAGATAATAATTATAAATATATTATGTAATTAAAAAAAACATTTAAAAATATATTTTCAGAAAACGAGACTTCCAAGGCTAAAAATAATTTATAAAAACATATTTTCGAACTTTGACATATTTATTGTACCTTTTGAATGGGAAAATATTTCATCTGCTATACTCCAAAAAAAGGAATGACACCTTTTTTCAAAATTGCCGTTCACATTTTGTTTTAACTCCCTTTATCACATAAGAGCATACTAACTTACAAGAAAATATGCAAAACTACAACTTTGTCCAAAAACGTGTAAACATTGGTATCAATGTTAACAAATTCAGCTGATTATTAAAGCTTTGCGATATAAAATTCAGAAAAACTTTATGAGTATCCGATGGACTTTACAATTATTTAATTACGTTCCTGGTAAAATAAATTTGTAGGCATTTTTAGTAATATTCAGGGTTACCAACTTGCAGACATATTTTAAAAAAAGTTGTTTGTGACATTACTTCTTAAATAACATGGTAATATGTAGTTGGCTTGTAAAAAATGGTTTTAATTTAAATAGCTTAATTATTATCAACGAAAAATCTCCGAAAGTCCAATAAAAAACGTTCATTCCAACGTGAATAATTCAGTTTCTGAAATGAGGCCGGAAGGGTTTTTTCCGAGATTACGAAATATAATAAAACATTGTTTAGCGTAAAAAGAGAATGCTCCTCAATTAAATTTACCCTTATTAGCAATGTGAACAAAGGAAATAACGAGGTACAAGTTACGAACAAAAACGTCCAAACATCTCCGTGACTGGTATCCCTGTAACGGAATTAAATAAAGCCCCTCATTAAAACCATGTTTTTAGCTCACATACATATCTTTAGCAGTTTCACAGCCGCAAGACAGTTGGTGGGTGAGGGAGAGAGGTGAGCCTGGTCCAAGAGGAGGGAAACTCTCACCTTATTAAGTCCCAGAATTACATCCACACTCATTATCCGCGAAATTTTTGTTATTAAAACTGAAAAGTTTTCAGGGAAGCCTCGAAGGTTGCTGTATTTATATGATTTATTTTTGTTTATTGAAAAACCTGGAAAAAAAATGGTGGAAATCAATACGCATATCACTATTCCGTATAACATGATAGAGAATTTAATTATATATGAAAATAATGTACAAAAATTTATGTTGTATGAAAATAAAATGAATTTTGAAAAAGTTTATTTTTGATATCCAGTTGCTCGTTTGTGTATTTTATAGTTTGCATTTAATTTAATTGTTAAAAAATTAAGTTGGTACTATAAAAAAACATTGACTACATTGCCATATTACGTAAATGACTTTATATAATTTCATTTAAATTATTTATTGACAATTCTTGATGGAATTCCATTGGAATGATGTAATAACTAGTCTGAAGATGCCCATTAGAGGGTGAAAGCGCCAATTGTTCAAAATAAATAAGTGCAAGTGTACCAAGTATTTTTTAAATTAATGACTTTACATAAGTTGTTCATTTCAATGAAAGCATTGAGAATAAGTTACTATTACAAAGCGCCATTGTTTTTGAAATCACCTCAACCATAAAATATGCTTCAATAATATTATGGTGGTCAAAATAAATAATATTATTTGGTAATATCGATTCCTATTTATATATTTATAAACTAAACAGATTTTCTTTGAAATCGATCATGATTTTCATATCTTAATTTAATTTACTTTTTAAATACTGTATATACCAATCCATAAGGGTTTATCTTATAACCAGTCGATTGGTTTAAATAATAGTAAATAGAAAATAGTTTAAAAAAATAATTTTAAACTAGAATTTGCTGATCATCAGGATGTCATGCCTTCGTTTCGTAAGTTTGTTCGTATCCTATATAACTATGTAGATTTAATAAATACTCTTACATTGACTTATTAAAAAAAAAACAGATTCATGTAAATTCATGATTCATTCAAAAATTCATGTTTTCGGGACCTAAAATATGACATGCATTGCTCAAACATCGTTAAATTATATCCCGGTTTCAATTGAATAAATTAGTTAAAAAAATATTAGTGGGTTTGGGAATAGAGAAGTCAGAAGAACTACGTACTTAAACATATTATGGATAATTGAACTTGAATAATAAATACTCATTATTATTTTGCACTGCAAACAAAAAGTTTTAAAGCAGGTTGCACCTATTTAGCCAGACTTCGTACAATCCAGAAAAAATAATTAATAAGATTTAAGGAGTTGTTATGTTAATACTCTAGTATTATTATAACTTATTTCGAATACGTTTTATGAATTAAGTGAAGTAAAAGATTCGTAATTTATACAAATAATTTTAAAAATGTGAACACAGGCATTATTACTCGTAGAAAACATTGTTTTAGGCGTGCATTTTGAAAGACGCATAATTATTTAGATTATCATATTAGTAAGTCATTACAACGATTTTGCGACGTTTGTTGGTGTAAAATTATTTCGAGTTACGTAAAGCTTTATGTCAGTAAGTTGTAACTTGATATAATATATATGTATATATAAATCTAAAACTACACCTGCTACCAACTTTGTTACCTGCCTGTGTAGTAGATACTAACTCTATCTTATTTGGGAGTTATGTATGTATATCTAATATCTAATGCCTGAATTACTACGAACAGTTTTCAAGTTAGTAACTTAGCCAGAAACAAATGATGGATGGGTTATAAAAGTTATGAATACGAAAACTAACACTAAATAATACTTAAGTAGATAAAGTTATATCGTGGGGTAATTACTATAACTTGGTAACTTCAAAATCATTATTTTTGAGTTACCCACTAAAAAATATTATTCGTATCTTCCTCCACGAATGCTATAAATAGGCAAGTAGTGATTCATTCAAATAGTATTATGATGATTTAGATGTATGACTTGTCAATTTGTAGCATTTAAGGAGTAGGCTAAAAAAACGTGTTATTAGTATTGAGATATAATTTATAGAGATGACACTATACAAATTCGAAGTAAAAAGTCGTCACAAAGGAAAGGGAATGACCAGCAGGGAGCAAGTGTCGTCATGTCATATTACATCGACTTTGGCAAGTAAAACACGTAGTACAGTAAAAAGCACGGATTGTTTACATCGGTCTACTGTAAGTTCTATTCAGTATGTCACCAACTTTGTTTGCCATTTCACTATACGCCCGACTAACTGAGCAGGAAAAAGACAGGACGACTAATGATTAACTGGTAACATATTAATGAGACGTTTTTAAACATTAAAATAGCTATTTTAAATAGGTATTGATTAGGATAAAAACATGACTTATCGATGAACGGTTATACCATCGCTTTTTAAGATCAAAGTGTGCAGTATCTTAGAGTACATATGGGCATTTTAGTAATTGCGAGGAGACAAAAATTCAAAAATAGCCGGGAACTGCTCGCAACAGACTAAAGTCCGTTCTATGCTTACTCTAGTTATATACCTCAATGGTTTTTAGTGGGTAAATCACAAATTCTGAATTTTAAGTTATCTAGATGTAACCCTGCGATATAAGAACCAAACTTTTTAATTTTCTTAGACATTAAAAAGTATATACAATCCTGGGTTGATTCCTGGCAGAGTGGAAGTGAAGTATTGGTTATGAAAGTGTATTTTTTAACTCAATATTTCATTACTTCGGGACTGGCACCTGAAGCGTAAGACTTACCTTTTGGCAGTGCTAATGCACTATGTATGTGGGTATTTTAAATAAACGGCATAAATTGCCTTAAACATATATTACAGATAAATATTTAAAAAAAAACACAAATATAAATACATAGCAAAAAATGATATAACTACAACGATAGTAAAATGTAGGTAAATACACATAAGCAACAAAATTTTTTATCAAAAAATCTACATAAATATGAAAAAGCAAAAAAAAAAACATTTTAAAGATAAAGAAAAGTTTAAAAATTATATTGCGAGAGAAAAAAAGAAATCAGACTAGTTTTATAACTATCAAGTCCAGAACCAAATATATCAGCCTTGTCCTTATACTGATTACCATATCTGAGAAAGTGTAGAGCCTAGTGATACGCGAATGCATGTGATAGTTGATCCTAGAACTTGCAGAGCAAAAAAGAGATCTGTGGCGGGTTTGTCGACCAGGTACACGGAAACACACCAACTCCAGCAAATCTGGACAGTCAATGAAATTAATCACTTTATAAAGTAATATTAGGTCAGTTAGGATTTTTATTGTTAACATTTCCATTGAAATTTAAACAAGTTTTAATACAAAATAAATTAAATTACCTATATTTGATAAGTGAAACTCAAGTTGGATGTGAGTTTATGAGTTTTATTTTATCAAGCCTTTTTTTAATGTAAAACGAATGTGAAATCAACACTAAGCAGCCGCTCGTAGTGAATAGCGAAAATGCTTAATTCACGTATGAAGGGTTCCGGATTCGATCCCCAGTAAAATCACAAAATCCATATATGATTTTTATCAAGCTTGAATGTTTTTTTTAATGTAATTAATTATTATCTCTGTTGAGGTGCAACTTAAAATACAAATATTGAAAACCTCTTCCGAAAAACTTACGATTATCAATTTATATAAAATGTGAATTTTAAAATTACGTGTCACGTCAAGCTAACGTTGATGAAGTTATTAAGTAGGTTCAGTTTTGCAAATTTTGTTTGGACTACAGAACAAGGAAGTTTTGAAAAAAAATGTTTTTTTGAATGCGGTAAAAGTTATAGCATTTATTTGTATGGCGTAGTTTCTCTAAAATGCATGAAAAAAAAGATTAAAAAAAAAAACAACTATAAATATCCTCACATATTCTTCTATAATCAACCAACGAGAGAGTATATTGATAGATTTCCGGTTTTCGAGAAGCCTATCCACCAATTAGGACAACTCACCGAAGAGAATTAGTGACGTCACGCGCGGAGTAATAAAAAAAGACTAAACTTCTCTATATTAAAATCGCAGCGGTGATAATACGACTTTTTTTTTACTTAGTTTTAGGTTGAGGTTAAGATTATTAATTTTTTTAAAAAAAATTCAACTTCCTCATTATTTTTGTGTAGATATTTTAAAGATAAATTACTCTCAGCCTTTAGTAAAAAAATAAATAAATCAACATATTACAAGGATGGAGAATATCTTGAAGAATGGAATATGGACGTCTAGGCATTTACAGGGTTTATGACTTGTCATTGGCTGGTTTAAGTGGCCACTTTACACCTTCGTTTACGTTTACACCACTTACGTCCATTCTTTAAGGTATTCTCCATCCCTATTGTAATTTGTTAATCTTAATGACTCTCGAGGGGGTGAAATCCAGTCTTTTGTTTACAAACATTTGAAAAAACTCAAATATATTTTTTTTAAATACCGCTGTTTTTAAAGGATTAAGCAATAAACAATAAAAAGATTAAGAAGCGATAAAAGAAAAAATAAAGATGGATGAAAAACCAATGTTTACTCAAATATTCGCCAGCATTAATAAAATATACGAATTGACTGCATCAAAATTTGTTTAAACAAAATAAATAAAAAATTCAACAATAAAAATTGCCCATCCCGTTTATCGGCAGAAATCAAAGCAAAGTATTGTTCGTTTGAGTTCAGACCCAAACCTACTCCAGAGACAAAGTTCACTATACAAGTGCCCCTCTAGCGGCGAGCTCTCGAATTTGTTGACTATGTAAACTCTAGCGCCGCGATTATGAACGCTATCTTCATCGGTATATATCGAAGCGGTATAAACTAACGTCAATATTTATGTACGGAAATGTGTATATTTGAATCGAAATTCAAAGTATCTTCGTCAGATACCTGTAATTGAACATGTTTAGAAAATAAAATTGGAAACATAGTCTAGTGTTCATGCAGAAAACTTAATTTTACTTTGTAGATTAAATTGAAGATAAATTTTAACTTCTCATTAGTGGTTTACCACTGTATTTGGGCCTCCTGGCCTGTTGTGGTGCAAAAAAAAATACATAATATAAAATAATTCGCATCGTATATACATTTATTTTGTAAAGTTCACTTTTTCCACTGGTTTATTAAAATGTTATAATTTATGCATTACGGATTTCAAACAAAGACGTGAGATTTTATCTTAATTCAAATGCACACAAAAAATGTAATTTGATTGTTAAAAAATATGTAGGTACATTTTGAAAACAAAATACCATATAGTTTTAATAACATGTAGGTATTAATTTTTAACAACGTTTAAAAATCTTAAATAAACTCAATTAACCAGTAAGACGAATTAAAAGTTATTTAAAGTGATTCTAAACGAAAATATGAAACTAATTATTCATAGATGGCGCTTTTATAATTTTTTATTGAATAATTCAATTTTTACGTTTATTTTCAATGGAAATTTTCCATAACTTGGTTTGCGGAAATTTTACACTATATTAATTGTAACAAATACCAAAACAATATAGTTGAGGTCCTTTTTACAAAAAAGTGTACAAAACAAAAAATTAGATACATTATTTTTCGCTCGTTTCTGACACTTAAAAATAATTGCATTTTATTATACGGCGAAGTTTATCTTATTTAAGAAAAAACATTTGTACATAAAAAAATATTTTAAATGATTTTAATAAAAACGAACTACTTTAAATGACGTCAAAAGTTCTTCGAAATCAACCCAGGAAAGAATGTTGTGATAGATTTCTGGTTTCCGGGAAGCATTCTCACCAATCAATCACAAAATCAAATAATTAAAATTGAAATACTTGGGAAAATCGTAAGAACGCAAATAATTATTTTGCATTTACAACAAAAAAATCATAGCGATGATAATGCGATATATATAAATAAATTAAAGAAGGTTTAGTTTAATAATCTAATAGCAAATAAAAAAAAACCGCTAAACTTCCTCACCGGTAAATAGTATTTTTAACGTTAAGATAAATACGTGAACTTATAAATGAAGTCATTAGTTACAAAACTAATAGATAATTTTATCGAGTGATACATCTAAGAAACAGTTAAGATGTTACCAGACCAATTATTTAGTCGTTAAATGTAGCATAATTTTTCAACGCCTTCAGCATCAGCATGCAGGAGCTCAGCTATAAGGAATGTGGCTTCAAGAAAACATAGTTTATTTTCAGTTCACAGTCGCAGAACAATAAATTGTCTCGCTATTCCACCGCTAGATGGCAAAATCAATACTAATTTACATCTTTCGTAATCCAATCTCCAATCATGATGACAATAAACTATTGAAACGAACGTCTTCCGTTTTGGATTCTAGCCAAATACATAATCTTGTGTAAAAATAATTCAATAAATGTGTCATCCGTAAAATATCAATACACATATTTCTGTGATAAAAACGAATGCGTTGCGTTAGGTTTTATCTGTGTCCGAGCGGATTAAGAGCATAATTCTGTGTGTGAAATAGAACCGGAATCCTGAAGTGCTTTCGAATCAATGGCTGCTCTAAGGTAAAATAAAAAAATAAGAATCCCGAATAAAGAAATCGAGTGAAGGTAAGTAAGGTTTTATAGGTTATATTTAACCAATATATTTTATGTTCCTGGACTGGCGCCTAAAACGTTAGGCTGATCACGTTGCCTTAATGTAACAAATTATCGATATACTGACGTTCTAAGAAAAAAGCAGTATCTAGCTAAAATTAAAAAGTGTGTTTTTTTAATGCAGTATGATGAATAATTGTAATAATCCTAAACAACTTACTTTAATAAATTTATAAAATATTTTTTAAAAAACGTTTTACAAAAACAGAAAAAAAAGAAATTGAATACATAAAACCTAAGTATTCTTTAAACTTTTTCAACGTGTTTCTGTCTTCTTGCTTGGAACGCCAGTATGGTTAGGCCAGTAGGACTAATGAAGTGGCCTATGCACTCGGGTGCGGACGATGACGATGATGATGATGATTATAGTTGTTCGAGTAATACCTAAGTAGCACTAGGTACCTATTACTTACATAAAATGAATTACAAAAAAGTTTTTCATTTTCATGAAATTGATAGTTTCAAAGCGCGTAATTTTGTTTGTCTTTTGGAATGATAAAAATGTCCTAGCAAAAATTAGGAAACACGTAAATGGAATATTTAAATGTAGTCATAAAACCTTCTGCTGGTGTAAACTGCGTTATATTACCATTCTGCACATTTCCGACTATCCTCATATCTTAAATTTGTTGGCTTTGAGTATAATTACATTTATAGCATTAATTCGATTAATAAAATACTGTTTTATTGCATAGTAAGCATGTACGTTAAAAAGTGTCGATACACTGGAACTTAGTTTTACATCAGAGGTACGTTCCACTCCCGTGTAAAAAAACGGTGCTGGATAAGGTTCCTTGCATAAAAATCAATTCGGAATATCAAAAAAATGAAATTGTGTACTATTTATTGTTTCTCATATTTAAAAAAAATTATAACATGACATTAAAAATCATAACAAAGATTATTTGCTATCACTATTATACTCCTAGTAAGTAAAATAGCGATGGAGGGCATTCCGATTACGAATAGTATAATTATGTTATTTCTACGTATTGCATAATTGACATTCAAAATCATGTTTAATTTAGTTTTTGCACTGTGTTATTTTAAAACCTTAAATATAATATGTGTACAAAGATAACATCACGCACCTTTTTGAGTCTTATTATGTGACACTTAACCACTTATTTTTAAATTTACAGCATATAAGATATCTATCATACATGATTACAATTATTTAAAAATAGTGTATTAAAAACTTTTGAATAAAATTCCCGTTGATCCCTTTTTCTCTTACATCACTTCACATTATGTACAATAATATTATTATTTTTAATTACATTTCTCTACTTAAATTTGTATTACTGCTAAAATCGCTTTAATAAAAATTTATCAACTACTCTTGGTTTAAAAATCTTCTCCTTGTACTGCCTTTTCAAATTTTAAAGATTACTTGCTATACCTGTTATTTTTTTTTTTCTCTGCTGCATTGACATGTTTTTATACTTTTAAACAACTTTTATTTTACTTATATTGTATATGTATATAAAATCAATATATTGCTGCTCTTACTATAATGTGTCATTAATTTTGAAGATGTTTTTTAAATTGACTTAAGTTTATTATATTTCACTTAAAGGTTCATCTCATCGTTTCTTTGAATACCTTAAAATATGTATGTGTGTATTTATGTTTTTCCTTTTTTAAAAATGTAATTACTATTTTATTTTATTTTTAGATCGGAGCATATTTTTCATTCTTTCTTTTAATTCTTAAATTTTAATTACTTTTACAAATTTTCTTCATTTTTAATATTATTTTCATTTGTAAATACTAACTACAAACTACAAACTTTAAAATAACTTTTTTTACTTTAATTTTAATTTTTAAACAACTTCCATTTATGTTTTTTCTTTCGTTCTCTTTTTTGTTCTTTCATTAATAACCTTACATATAATTACTTTATAACATGGAAACTTCGCTGGTTTCACAAAAAAAAAAAAAAAACATAAAATATAAAAACGTTTGTTATTAATTTTTATTATATTTTTCAAAAAACCGTAAGAATAATAGTATAATAACCGGTTAGTCCAGATAAATGAAAAAAATAAGTGCATTGTTTAATAATACATTAAATACGTATCGATAACGTCGAGTATATAAAATTTGATGTAGAATTGAGATTTGTAAAATGGCTAAGTTTGAATACGATAACATAATACCTTTGAAGTTTTTACTTTGAAAATATCAAGAATATCCCTCAATACGCAACACGCGTTCAAGATTTTACATAAAACGTAATATTGACACAGATTATCGTGCCGAAGAAATTCAGTTTACTGATTTTACCCCCGTGCCCGCGTTGGCAAATCTAAATCAAGTGGCGGAGAAAAAAATCTCGTACATCATTTAAAGTCTTGATCAAACAGTCGATCATGTACCCCGAATCAGTTAGGAGGGCTTAGCAGGATAAAGAATGGCGTAATCCAATTTGTGTTGCGTGCCAGAAAGTGGCAGGTAGTGGCGTGGAGAGAGCGTTTCGCCCTCCCGCTTCATATCGGCAAAGGATGAAGGATCCTTTGAATTCATGTCATCGGTTCTCAGAATTTTTCAATTCTAAATTCGTTGGGAGATTTCCACGTTTACGTCTCTCGCTGACGCTGACACGTTTGCGGAATCGAAACGGGACTGCGAATAAATAAGCCGCCAAAGCGAGGATTATATTTACGACATCTGCACAACCACGATCGGTACACTGTTGTTAGGTTAGTGTTTAATTTTAGTTTTTCCAGAGACGACAAGACCATTATATCTTTATTGTCAACGAAATTCACTTACATTGATCATTAACTATAGCATATAAAAGTGGAATGACAGGTGATAATTAATAGTAAAACAATGCTTAAGTTTTCTTTAATTTTAATTCATAAAAATCAACAGATGGGAATAATCGAATAATTTTTTCTAGCACAGGCAAAACAAATGTAACACAGGGCGTAAAGAAATAATTTAAAACAGCCAATGGCAGGTATAAAATCGCGTTAAGTTGAAATACCTATCTCTATTGAAATAAAAAATATTTATGATTGAAAAGCGTTATACGTCATAAATAGTACAAAAGTTAATATTAATTTAACTACAATAAACTTATTATGATTAACTACAATAGAAATCGCACAAATAAAGAATCTTAAATATTCGTTACAATAAATTTTTGATTGGAAAAAATAAACCTTAATTTCGGAGAATTAACTGATAAAGAATTACTGGGAAAAATTTCAAAATTTGCGTAAATATACTAAGAAATAATGATGAAGAAATTCTTTAAAGTCTACTGAATAAAGTAAAATTAACACATCATTTAGTCCGGAAATTATTTATGCAAATAGTGTTTTATTTGAGATTTTACAATGATAAAAATGAAAAACAAAGGTGAAAAGATGAGATTGCAATTTAAGGGTCGTTTTCATATTCTAAGAAAATGAGTATATTTTAACAAACTGTGCCAACGCGTACAAAACGAATGGATAAAACACACAACATGGCCGCCAAGTTGCGTCTACGACAGTCTTCTTTGTTATACGTATTAGGTACACGTAATGTGGATAAGAAATCCGATTACCCTTCGTTTTCGAGTTAGCAAGAGAGACGAGACTCCGCCATTTGAGTTTGGGTAAATATACGTCTATCGACGGTTATTAAAGGAATCCGGTCGCATTCAGCGCCGGGGTACCAAATAGAGAACTATTCACTGCAGATACTGATCTATAATAGATTCTTAACAGACGATATTTGATGCTCATGCACCTAAATATAATCAAACATTTAGAAGTTTAAAATAATTTCATCGTTAAATATTTGGTAATTTCAAGAATTTTAATTTATCAAATATTAATGGATCGCCGTACAAAGTTTCGTGCAAATTGCTTAATAAAAAAACTTTATAAGGTAATTTTTCCATCACTCAGAAAAGTTAAGATCGTTAAAATGAATTTCACATTGTGTGAAGGCTTAATACGAAAAAGGAATATAATTTAAAAAAAAAACTTTGGCAGCTGAGGGAGAGAAAAAGATTGCTACGTTCAAGTTATTTGTTGTTGAAAAGTAGGATACTTGCTTGAGTTTGAGTAGAAATTTCATGGGAAATTTGATGTTTCATAATGTGTGGCGGGTAAACGAGGTAATGGTGTATTGTGGTAGTAAGGCGATGCACATAGCAAAGAGCGCGGGCGGTGTAAGGTAATACGCGTGTAATGGCGAAATAATTATGTTCGCCGTAAGTGAAATTTTAGATGAACACTTGAGAACCTCTCGAGCGTTCTGAGATCTTCTTCTGAGTCGTGCTTTTCAACTTCCCCGTTCAGTTTTGCGGAGTTTTAGATGTTTGTTACGCGAGGGGTGGAATCTCATACCCCTGTCTAGAGAATACTGTTTTAAACATGTGATGTGTTCTTTAAGAAGACGGACATTTTGTGCTAGGGGGGTGCCGTATGTTTGCTCTCATTCTAAAATAACGCAAGTGCAGTAGAAATTATACTTAGTAAGCTGCACAAACATTATTACACGAGGAAAGCTCTTTTTAAAGTAGATTTTATACACATTTGATTGCAACTTTTATGATTAACTTTGGAAACATGAGTAGATTCTGATAGAATCGAAGGTATTTTAATTTAACACATGTAATAAATACATACAGCGAATGAATATATCAAAAATCCACTCCAAAACAACTTGTGCCTTAACATCGCACAATATGCAAGGCCGGCCTACAAAGTGCGCTGAGAAATCATTATAAAAGAAGAACACAAGAAAGATCGTTATTTTTTCCACGCCGACAGCCTCCGAACGAACACGTGACGTTTAACTAATAAAACTCTTGATTATAAATTATTCTTAAAATTGTAAATTCAACCTCATGTAAGTTATCATAATTGCGTGTCATTTATTAATCAAAATCTAAATAATTCTTAACCGTAATAAAAATAAAAAAAATCCATCGGCTTTGTAATGTAGTGATCACCGCATTTGCCTACCATGGAAGAGGACTCGGGTTTGATTCTCGACATGTTTGACATTAAATATTTATTTGAAAAGCTATTATTACACTAGAATATTTCATAGCCCCAGGACTGGTACCTGAAGCGTAAGACTGATCATCTTACCTACGCGCAACATAAAACGATCAGGATAGGTTGCGATTTAAGTACTAATGCAGTGTCATATGCATCATTAGGTGCAGAAAGGGAACAATAATGACGAAATCGATATAATCTAGCATTGGATCATACCCCGACAAATTCCAGTCTAACAAAAAAAAATCTAATAATTTACGATTATTATTATATGCATATATTTATACATAGAACTAGCTGTCCCGACAGACGTTGTCTTGCCCCAACGTTGGCTTGCCTTGAAAAAAAACTTTTTATTGAAAAGTAGGTACCTAGGTACTTGTTTGTGATTAAATTCCAAAACTAAAAATGGTTAATAATAAAATATTGATTTTAAGTAGGTACTTGTTTATGGTTGAACTCCGAAACACAAAATAAATATTTTTTCAAATACGGCGAATCGATACATGCTAATAAAAATTATATTATTCATTTATAAATATAGGTACATGTACTTGCTGGAATAATAATCTTTTCATTATTTGCTTCTAGAATGTTGATATTCTAATGTTTTGCCATAAAGACCATAATTTATTCTTACAGTGGCAAAATACTGTCGGGCCACTGCGGAATTAATGAATCCGTATTTTGGCTAGGAAAAATGCTTTAGAGTATTCATTACTAAAAAAGCGAACATGGCGTAATAAAAAGAATTGGTCATTTATTTTATAAAGCTGGTTAGGCAGTTTAAATATAAAACCGTATTTATTTTTGATATCTACGAATATGATGATGATTCTGACATCGACCGGTAGATATGACATATAATTTTGCCTATGTAGGCGGTATCATGTCGTCGCCCATTAAGGACCCTGTCTTATTGTGCGTCCGTGAAATATTGCAGTAGAAAGACTGATCGCAGAATGATGCCCGCAATGTTGGCCAATTGAGTAGCGCATCATTCAAATTTCTTACCGCCTGGTGAACTTGCTATCCGCCCCATGGCCATTAGCTGGGGCGGTGCAGGTTAGGGCGGCAATAGGAAGAGGGAAGCTTCAATATATTATCATAGTGATTATGAAGTTGGATATCAGTTTTTTTATTTTGTAATAGAACCATTATCATCATCATCATTTATGTATATATATGCCCAATGGGCATTTTTAAGGACATATGTGTACATAGAAAATTATTATAAAAGAAAGTAAAAGGCACAATGGTATATAGTAGACTTGGTGGGAGTGGAAGCGGGAGAGAGGTGTTTATAATTGAATTTTATTCAGTGATCGTATGAAATAAGACAACTTGTTATCAAAGAAATCAAGACTAGAATGTTTGTTGGCAGACCTAAAAATTCTGGGCATAGGGGAATGAAAACCATAGTTAGTTTATGGTTATTGGTATAAAAGAGTAAGTTTTGTCTAAGGTTTTTAGTTGGGATATTGAATTTTACTGAGCTCTGTAGTAAAGGCGCATCAAAAAGTGAGTTGTGAATTTTAAATAGGACCAGAAAGTCGGATTTATTTCAACAGTCTTGAAGATAATATATATTTTAGCTAGTTTCTAACTCATTACACGTAAATTGGTCTCTGAATAAGCCCAACCTCCAGCCTATCTTTTTAAAAATCGATGTTGAACTGATTTAATATTTTTGAAGAGAGCATTATAATATGGAGACCGGATAACAGAGGAATACTCTAGGTGCGCGCGAACTAGGAAACAGAAGAGAATTTTAAGGGTATTGATATTTTTGAAGTCAGTTGTGCTTCTGTTAGTAAATCCAAGGAGTTATCATATTACGCATAAGGTGGTTTGATTTCATAATTAACATTGAGGCCTGAAATGGATGCAGCAGCCTCCTATAACGAGCGTCTTGAGGATGCGGTGGTGGACCTGGCTTAGACACGTACCGCGCATGCGTCAGGAGAACCTTAACTCAAGTTGCCTCTTCTTTATACTTGCGGACTCTCGTCGTTCAAGGCAGTCGATGATGATCTTTGATATTTTACTAATAAATTATTAACTATTGATTTTTTAATGCTTAGTTGTGAATTTCGGCCTCCTGTAGTAGTCAGTGCATTTGCTTACCATGCAAGAGGTCTCGAATTCGATTCCCGACATGGTTGACACGAAATATTTTTTTTAAAAAGGTGTTTTTACACTAGAATATTTCATAGTCCCCCACTGGCACCAGAAATGTAAGACTGATCATCTTACCTTCATGTTACAAAAAATAACAAGGTTTGCATATAGCGAGATATTATATAACCTAATAAGTGCAGAAAAGAAATGCTGATGATGATGTGGATCATTAAAAAAATACTACAAAATAATGATAACCGATAAAACTAATAATGTTAAACATTTTAAAAAAGGATTAGTCTATTTATCATTTAAATAAATAAGATCTATCTATATTTATTTTAACAGAGTGGGAAAAAGTTTTTGAGAGGGGAAAATGGAAGTCTAGGCATTTATGAAAAACTCCCTAGGGAGGATATCCAGCCAGTTTGCAAGCATTTGGACATACTCAAACATTGTTGAAGATCTATTTTATTTAAAAAATAATAATAAACACTATAATTAACACAGTAATTCACTAGTAAGATTTTGAAGACGAAAACTGGCCTCTTTAAAAACGCAATGATTCAATGTTTTCAACGGATTAACATACCCAATGTTTATGAAAAAATATGCATATTGGGCGTAATATCTGTATTTCACAAAAGATAACATTAAACGTAAATGATTTAATAAATCAGCTTAATTCACAAACTAATGAATAATGATGTTGAAATAATGAGCAATTTACGAATTTGATTCCATGTGGGTAACGTATCGATAAACAATTATTTATGGTCGGTGGAATCATGAGGAATGGAGTGTTCGCAGCCATTTTGCAACCGTAATTTCCGTGGCTAGGAGACGCGAACACGGCCTAGTGTTCGTACTGAAATGCCGAATGCCACGAAGCCAAATCATGTGGTAATCCCATCGAGTCTGGCCTGACAGAATTTAGTGTAAGCATTTCATATCCGGTGTTGATCTTGGGTATTTGATATCAAGTATGTGCATTCAAGGTGCGTACAATTAGTTTAAATAAGAATAAATACTATAAAATTTCGAAGCGCTAACTCAGTGAAACAACTATTTGAAGGTTATGTCAGTATTTCTCGTAGTATTTATTCAAATAAAATAAATATTAAACAACTTTGTTTTAAACCATATATTTTTTCCGACCGGTTCAAAGCTATTTATTTATTCATTCAAAATTACAAAATTAAATATTTATGAACTTATTAAGGCTTTTTAAGCTATGTCCGTGTCAAGCTACGATAAATAACAATAAAAATACATGGTAAAATTAATTAGATTTAATTGTAATGACATGTGATGCAATACAATAACAATCTAAAAAAGGTATAGGTAATAAATAAAAAAATTCCAAAGAATACAATGCAAAAAAGGTAATCAAAAATAATTTTTAAATATAAATTATACAAATTAACAATCACACATAATCAAATATACAAAATAGTGGTATCATTAAAATCAACAAAATAATAGTAAAATATAGTGGTATTAAAAAAAACAAAATAAGAGTATCATTTAAATCAACAGAAAAAGAATATATATATAAAAACATAATTGAAATAATAATTGAGATATGTATTCTAGAAACTCACTCAAGAAATATAAGAAATAGGAGCAATAAATCATATGCCAAATAATAGTACATACTAAATTAAATTAAACAAAAATAAATAATGAAAAAAAAAACACAAAAATTACCAATATATATATAAAAAGCAGATAAAAGTAAAAAGTATGGAAGGAAAGGAAAGCAGATATAGCTATAAAAGCTTTTTTATCACGGAATACTTAACTTATGAATTATATCCTATTTTATATGTAAAGTGATAACTAAATATAAGGGGGACGGGGAGTGTGAAGCGAGATGGATAGAATCATTAAAACTAGACAGCAGTGGACTAAAGGAAACATTGTAAATTTTATTAATTTTAAATTAAGTATTATAAATAGCTTTTTAAATTTCTAAGATTTCCAAATTGTCGAATTTCAATATGTTATTTTTAACATTAAGAGCTTTTAATCTACTATCTTTAGTTAAATCATAATTATTTTCTATCAGATGGTTTGAGAATTTAGAATAAATTTGGTTATTTTGGCACCTTTAGTGTTCTTTTACTGTAATGTTAAAATTTTTAGTTTAGTTTTGTTATCCAATGTAGATTGAATCGCAATAATTACAATTTAATGTTGATTCAATTAGACTTATATAATTGTTTAAAAAAAAAAAACATTTTTAAAAAGAATCCGCCTCGATTGTTTAGACGGGTTCACTTTATTTATTGTGGGAGTAGAATAAAAATACGCATGAATGAGTTTGCATTTTTGTTTATTATTATACTGTTTATCAGTTAGGTTCTAATTATCATTGAAAAAAAAAAAGATAGTGTTTATTAGTTAAGAATGGCTTGATAAAGAAGCTTGTGTAGTTTTGAAACCGGTCGAGAGGAAAAAAAATAAGTGGATAAAATCAAAGTTGTTTTTTATTATTTTATTAGATAAAATACTATTAGAAATACTCAGAAAACTTTTGAACATTTTTATTTATTAAATAATAGTTTACTATCTGCCCGGACACCAGATAAAATACAAGTAAATATACAGATAATTGAATAATTTCTAAAATTATTTTCAGAAAATTAAGAATTTTTTTGAGAAGATGGCAAAAAGTTTTAGATCTAGAATTTGTCTCTTGAATGTCTCTTTAAAAATAGTGGACGGTATAAAATCCGCTCGTAAACGCGAAAAAAAAACAACATATCTAATTATGTTTTATTGTCAGTCTCGTTCCTCACTAAGTGCATTCTGAAGCGTGTTTATCTTATTTTATGCCCCGACAAAATTTATTATGGACACATTCTAGAAATTTCACAAAATGTTTTATGGCACATTCCTTATTGAGCGATATGTTGACTGCCATAATATGACTTGAAAGTTAATATCGGTAAATTCTTTATCACTTTGAGTGTGGGTTTGTCAAGTCGACTTTTTCAAGTAAAAAAATTCATACCGCGTCAACGCCAATATTTTTTTTCAAAATGCATTTGTAAAACAAATGAAATAAATTACAAAATTTGCATTTAAAATTATTATGCAACAATGAATTCCACTGTTTTCAAAATTATTATTTTTTCTATTAGCGTACTATTTAACTAAGTAAAAATATATTTTTTTTGTGCTTTATTTACAAAGATATGATTTTTTAAAGTTACATTTATCAAATACCGCGCTAAATGACTGTCATCAGTGTCACTTTTCAGTAGTAACGTCATGAAACGGTTGGCGTTCTTACTTTCACTGACCGCGGTAAGTTGTAATTCTCCAGCCAATAACAAAACTGACAAGAATCTATGGAATATTGCTTTGATTACTTCATTTAGTTGATCGTAATTTGCTCATTTCTATGTTATTGCTGTTTTTACGAACGTTTCGATTTAGAAAAACCTAGAAAGTTGACACAATCTCTGGTTAAAATGTCAAATTATACAAATTATACTCTTTTTTTTTCTATGGTCAAAACGTTCCTTACAAGGTGCGGGGGCTTTAAAGCGGAAACCGGAAATACTACAAGTAGATATAAGGAGTGACGTCATTATTTACGATTTTAAAATGAATACTATTTTTAACATTTTTTATTTATTTTTGAGTGCGTTTTTGATATTTCATCTAATATTTCATCCTACTTTAAAATTTTAAAATATTCACGTGCACACGAAAACATTTAAAAAATTTAATTACGGGTTGGGCTGGAATTCCTCATTGGATATGATATACGAGTATTGGTTATACAGAATTTAGTTAGGTGAAGCAAGTATAGGCACAAAATAAATCGGACGGTCGATAAATATAATAAAGGTTTTTCACAGTGTTTATTGTTTCTGTAACTAGAAAATAATGTCATCAGATTACTTTTCCACTGAAGGTTTAAATAAATAAAATAACAAAACAAGAGGACCAATAAGTAGGAGTAAAATATAGTTTAAAAAAAAAAGCGTTTTTTGAGAATTTACGAGATACGGAATTCTTGAAATGCAAATTTGTATATGCCACTCTGCAGTAAAGTAAAGTAAAGTATTTTAAAAAAATTAATAAATTAAAATAATTATGTTATATTTCACATCTTATAACCTTCATGTGTCAAATGATCAAGACGCGCTGTTTCGGAATACCAATGCAATACCTAATGCACTGTTAAGTGAGGGTAGAAAAATTATCTGCATATTTTTTGCACAGGTCAGGAAGCCCAATTACAGCGGTGAATTACAGCGCAGAACGCTCAGGCTTAAGAAAAATTACATAGAATTTTTGTGTTCTCACCGTGTATCGAACCCGGAACCCCCTGGGTGTGAAACGAGCAGTAGTTCATTGATGACAATACAGGCACCTATATGCAGGGGAAAATAATGACAGGCAAAAATTCTTGAGAACTTAAACACACTCGTACATAAAATGACATAAAAATTCATGATTAATTATTTACTCGACGAGAGCAGGTTTAAATTATAGCTAAAATTCTAAGAATTCTCTTTATTTTTATTAAACCCTACGAATATTCCACGGCTATAAATTAACTGGTTATCGAACACGAAAGGTCAAGAAACAATACCGTAAAAGGGTTGTTGTGATCAACCCCATTGGGAATCTCGATCCACGCGTAAACTTGCTACGTTAATACAGTGTAAATAATACAACCTAAAATGTATTGTACGGTAGTTATTATTTTTACCGTCATTATTTATTCAAAAAATATGGACGGGAAATATTTATCCAAACAATTTTGAATAGAGTAATACAACATTTCAAAAGGAAAAAAATACTAGAGAATGTTTTGTGCCGATGTTTTGAGCACAATTTCATTAAAATCGATTTACAATTTAGGATGACTAAACGAAGATTTTTTCCTTGTTGTTTTTATACATGATTCTGGGACAAAGAAGAATCTCTACCTGTTTTATTATCATTCTTAAATAATTAGCTTATTTTCAGATAGACTTTTGCCCGTATTCAGACACAAAACTCAAGGTGAGGAAGCTACATTCTAATATCTTATGCAGAGAATAACTTGAAGGTGAGGACAATTTAATGTGAGTACTTTCCTTACCTTGAGTCTTGTGTCTAAATACGGGCTTTAAATGCAAAAAAGTGTCTGCCATCATCATCATTCATAGGACACAGCACTCATACGCTTCAAGCACCAGTCTAGGGAATATGAAATGTTCTAGCGTTAAAACACCTTTTTAAATAAATGTTTCATGTCAATCATCATAGAACAGGCTGTGGCATGTTAGATAAAGACTATCATAAACAGAGAATACTCCGTTTTCATTTTGCATTAATTGGTTTTATTTAGATTCCCTGTTATTAAGTATGTATTTTGTTTTTTTCGCAATAAATTTATAAATAAATAATAAATAAATAATCATGTCGGGAATCGAACACGAAATCTTTTGCTTGGTAGGCAAATGCACCAGACCACTACACCAAGAGACCGACAATAGTGTTTGTAATAAATATCATTATATTTATACATGTATATAATTCTTCTGTACTTGTGATGTCACTGAACTCCTAAACGGCTTAACCGATTTACGTGCGGTTTTCAGAGAAATGTAGATCTTTGTGCTTATATGTAAAAAGAAAGTGAGGAGTATAAATGTTTTATTCATTAATCTACTAGGGTTGCATTCGAGGAAAATGCATATGCAAATAAATGGACGGATGTTGTTTTTTTGTGCATAAAAAACTTTGTATTTAAATAATTACAAACAGTATTCGTTTTTTGTGGATCTCAATCCGATTCTTTTCTTAAATTGCTTATAATTTCTACCCATTTATTTATTTTTACTGGATTTTTGATAATACTCAAATAATATAACTGAAATTCAATACATTAAAAATAAATCGTATTTTTACATGAATGCACCCCTGTTGGCGAGAAAAGCGAACTTTGCATTTAATTGCAGAAAGAATTTCTTTTATGTTTTGGAATACAACCATAAACAAGTACCTAAATATCTACTAACATTTAATATTTGAATATTAATCATTCATCACACGTACAGAGAAAATATGTTTACGGCTGGTGATATAACACTTTTTTTATTTTGCTTTAGGCAACAGCAAATCACCCAATCACGAAACAAAAAGATTAAAATGTCAAATATATAGTTGATCGAAAATTCTAATATTTAAAATTCCAGCTCATAGCAGGCAAGCCAACGTTTGGGCAGGACAACGTCTGTCAGGTCCGCTAGTTTACTTATATAGAACTGATTTGTAATCGTTTTTTCCGCTGTGAAATGTTTTTTTTTGTGTAGTTTCGTGTACGAAAAAATGCATTTATCTGAATTACTTTTGGTAGGGATAAATATTTTAAAACTGTACAAAGAAATATTTGCATGTCTACGTTTATCAATAAATATAGCGCTGTGACAATTTTATGTCAATCCAAACAATTTTTTTTCGTTATTTTGGTAATTTTTTCGAACTACTAAATAAAAACAATATAAAACCAGTCCGTTCGGGAAGCCAATGTAGAATAATATAATTATATAAAGCAATCGGCCTATATACTCGTCGATGCATGGCAACGCGAATAACCCCGTGCTCTTTGTAAGAATACTTAGGAAGCCGAATATGTTTTATGACCTTCTAAGCGCGTCGCCGCCGCCGTCATGCGTCGGCGTCGGCGTCGACCCGCGAAGCCAAACTTAGCAAAGATTCGACGGAAGAAAGTTCACGTCGAGGCGTAATCTCGCGCCACGAATGAATGCCTCGGCCTTCCGCGCCAAAAAATATCACATTCGGCCCAAGCTAGGGAGGGTACTTAAACACTTTGATTTATATTATTTTTGTACGACCGAAAAAGCAGCAGAAAGATATATTTATTTTTTGTAGTAATTTATTGAAAACACCATGCCACCTTTTGCGAAAGTTGTTTTGTAGTAATTTTCATATGACTTAGTGTAAAAAAAATATTGTGAGAAAATGTAAAATATTTGAATATTATTATGATTTCATAGTTCATGAAATACACAATTTTGTTTCAATTGCTGTTAAGTTTATATATTATTAAAAACATGTTTATTGAAATACACGTTTATTTAAAAAAAAATCTTATTTTAAATAAATATTTGCAATTTTATGATTTACCCCAATATTCCATTTTAAGACCCATTTCCAATGAGTTGTAAATAACTCACTAGAAGAAAATGGGAATCAAGTAGGGATAGGGTGGGATTCGAACCACGAACCTTTGATCCGCAAGTCCGAGACACTAGCCACGGAACCACAACTCGATTTTTAATACTGTTTTATAATGTGCATGCTTCCACTTTTCATTATGTTGTATCCCAACTTAACACAAGGCTCTTGGCCTCACAGAGTTAGGGATATGTGACTGTTTTTTGTAATATATATATATATTTATTTGTATAAATAAAATAAATAAATTATATTCATGAAAAAAACATGTTCCATATGTTGTGTGGGTATCAGTGGCGTCTTTGATACCAACTTTCTCGTGAAGCTCAGATTTTAAGGATAAGTATGATATGCGTAAATGTTAAGTAGGTACCTACAGTAAATAACACAGTACGGACCATGTTTGTAGGCATCTTTGAGCATTTTCATATTGGTTGCTAGTTTTTTTTATCTTCACAATGTGTTGATATAATGCGAATTAAAATACATATTAGGTGCTGGTGAATAGAAATGATTTCTTAGTGAGGCTCAGCCTCCCTTGCTTCATATGCTCCTTCGTCCCTGGTGGGTATTTTTTAAAGTTAATTTTCTGTGGACTCAGTTAAGTGTTTTATAGTTTTTACAAAAAGATACAGGTTATTACAGGTTTTTCAATAATAATAACAAATATTAACACCATAAATATTTTCTTCATAAACGTAATTAAAATGTTCTACAAAGGCACATGTAAAGTGGTGAATGCTACACAGTTTGTCAAGTGGTCACTAAATCTAGCCAATGATAAGTTACAAGCCCTAAAGATGCACATATGTAAGTACTTTCAGATTGCCTTTATTAAAGTTTTCTCTACCTCTGTTGTAATGTGTTAGTTTTAAAAATTCCGTAGGGGGTGGAAAGTTAGTCCATGGTTTTGAACATTTTGATTGTTTCAATAATAAAAAAGACATGCGCATTTGCAAACAAACACATACATTGATTTAACTACACGAAATATTTTAAGTGAACTAAAGGATAGCAGATTGGGAATTTGAACTTGAACACTCACCGTTTTCATAAAATTTGTATCCAAGCAGCAGCAATTTGTGAAATTAAATGATTTTTTCAACTGTAATTTCAAAAGAAAGAAACTGATCGTGTTTAATAATATTTAATTACGTAGTTAAAAAGTATTATTTGTTTCTGAAAAGTTAATTTATATCCTATACAATTCTGGCATCAAAAATGGTCATGAAATCTTCTGAGAAATAACGTTGAAATACAAAGACGTAGAGGAAATTTTGACGGGAGGACAAAAAGGAATGAAACTCCCTTTACATGTCATTCTTGTTTTACAAGATATGTGGTATTCAATTTTTAGATAAGAAACAGCAGTTCTAAATTAAACAAACATATTATATTAATTAAGTCTTAGGCGAATTTAATATTTATCAAAATACTAATTCATTATGCTGACTTCGTTAAATTAAAGTTTGAGGAATTTACAGTATGGTTTTAAAGGACAATATGCACAAAATTCTGGCATAGACGAGTGTAAATGAAATATCATATTTATAGACAAAGATACATGCAAAATATAGGAATTGTGTAACAGCTACTATATTCTGCATGGAAAACTAAATACACCGGAGCTTCTTTTTAAATAGGGTGTACGTTCCTTGCAGTGCCATGTAAAAAAAGTTAATAAAAAAAAACAATAGTAAATAAGTAAAATTATATCGGGATTGAAAAAAAAAGTGTAATAATTATTTAAAAATATAAAATGACAATAAATTACTTTTAAAAACGCAACAAAATACTATCATCCATCCCGTAAGCATATCTCCGCGCCTAGTAAGTTAGCGTGCTTTTTACGTAACACTGTATCACAATATGCTAAGCTTATTTTACTTTGTTTCTTAAAGTTTGAAATGTTATTGCTTCTTGTTTTGTCTTTTATTTCCCCCATTTATAATTACACTTGTATTATTTGTTTCAGATACATAATTATTTATATTTTTTATTTTATGTACAAATATATTTAAAAAGCCAGAACAGGCATATATACTGTAAAATAATAAAAAAACAACAAAACAGCGGTGCAGGGAATTCCAAAAATAAATCGTTTAATTATATAACTATTAGGTTTTCATTGTTAAATCATTACGTTTTAAAAGAAAAACGTTTTTGTACCGTGTTATTTTGAAACTGTGTAAAAAGAGGTTTCAGTTAATTTTCATTTATTATTCATAATATATTATGCAATGGTGGACTAAAATGCCCGATCGAGGTGTGTGCTTTATGAGATAAGTATATTAAAAAATATATATACCGTTAAGTACATTGTATCATATTTTCACGTTTAAATGTTTTTAAGCAAAATAATGTCTATCTTTTTAGGGATATTGGGGTAAATCATCCGTGAAAAAGAGATCCCGTCTCATTGTGTCCCCCGGACAAGATTAATGGACCCAAGGCTTGTCATCCGCCATCAGTGACGACAGTAGACAGTACACAACCTCCCTTCCCAGTTCCTGGTATACATAATACGTCTGCCAGACAATCTCGCTTTATTGGTTAAGTCGTTTGCTCCATTGTTGGCGACCCTGATGAAAAAACCATGTAAAAGATATCAATGTTTATTACGCGAATTAAGATTTATACGGTTGAGCTACTTGTGGTCTATTCAATTAATTCAAACGGATTTTTTTTCCAAATGAAACACAGTATTATGGTTCTTTTATTTCACAAAGAAACAATTTATGTTCGTTAAGTATTTTGATAAGCAATCAGACAAATAGACAAATAATTCGTGAGAATAATCACGGAAAATGTATATTTTTATTTAACAAAAAACAGAAAACAGCATTCACGTTTTTCAAAATTGAAATAAAGCACTTAATGTTAGTAGATATGAGTATTTATTTAACTTTTTGTACATAATTTAAGTTGTACATTGGCGGGCTTATTGCCAAATGGCAATTTCTTCAAACCAACCAATTTTAATTTGACCACTTATCGACTTTTTATATCTACCGGTTTTGAGACGTACCCGTCTTTTCATCAGGACACTCACTTCACCAACATTCAAATCCTCAATTACACTTTCAACTTTACCATCACCGAGTATACGGGTACATAATATGTAAATATTAAATACCGAGGCTTTACTGACAGAATGCATTAAGTCATTAAAACAAGTTCCGAGATAATCATTTAAAAAGCTTTTTTATTCTTTCAACCCTTTATTTCTCCGCAAACTTTCTTTGATGTATTTTTTTCAAAGCTTTTAAAAAAAATAATTATTTATTTAAGGCATAGCATAAAATTTAAAATCAACATCTTGCACCTATATTAAAAAATATTTGAAATATATAAAGACTGTTTACTTAATGCACTCTGTCAGTATAGCCTCAATACTAGCATGCTACGGCAATGGTAAAAGTGATAGTGTATATTAGTATTTGCATGTTGGTGTAGTAAGTGTCTTAACGAAGAGACGAGTACGTCTCGAAACCGGTAATTATAAAAAGATGGCAAGTGATTAAAAACAAATATTTATTAAAATTAATTGAATTGTCGCGTATAAAGTTAATGTTATGAACATAAAAAAAAGAAATAAACCACGTTTACGAACTCCGTAATAATTAAGAAAAGGATTGTTTCATGAATGTAAACCAAAATTACATTAAAATATAATACATTTATATACACGCATTCATAAAAGTTACCTAATATTTCCATCGTAAATGTGTTTTTATAATGATTTTATTTCATATAGGCAATACACAATACATAATTAATGAAAATTATATTATTCAAATTAAAACACTTCGTTTTTAACCACTCATTTTTTTATTTAATAACCGACCGGTTTAAGAGCTACAATAGCTCCTTACCAAGGTGTAATCAAGAAAGGAATATGATCTTTTGTGTAAGTTTATTAGTATTTAAATATATCTAATATATATTTATTTATTATTAATATTGTATATATTTTTATTAGGGACAGAGACACAATTTTTAGCGACACAATCAGAAACGACCCAAGACTGTGAATATATATAGAAGTAATAAATCAGGTATTTACGTCAAGTAATATTTTGTATTTGTGGAGGTATGGAGTAATTAGTCGGTGATAAAATGAATAATACGTAGAAAAAAACAGTGTGTTTAAATGTTTATATTTATCATATAATAAATAACCGCAAAGTAAGTATTTCAAATGAAAAATTTACATACACAAATTATCTACGTTATTCTTGTTAGTAATTTTATTAATTTATTTATTTATTCATTCAAAATTACACTCGCTTACATAATCATGAACTGATTGAGGTTTTTTAAGTTATGCCCGTGTTAAACCGTAATAATTGTAAATAAAAAATAAAAAGTAAAGTATAATAAACATATTAATATGTGATATAATAGAATAACAATCCAGAAAAACAAAGTAAAAATAGTAAATAATGAAATTCCAAAGCAGATAATAAAAAAAAAAAAAACAGTTATAAATCGTCGTATATGGAAATTTAGTCAGATACAATCAAATAAACAAACAAAAGTATCATTGAAATCAATAAAAAATAACACAAAAACGTTATTGAAATGATGATTGAAATATGGTTTCTATAAACTCACTTAACTTTAGTAAGAAATAGGAGTAATAAATAATATGCCAAATAACAGTGCGTACTAAGAGTAATTATATTTAAAACATGTTGATTGCAAATGATCATTGGTTATTATCTAAATTTCCTTCTCTTAAATGTTCTTCATCTCTGTTGTAATATGTTAAGATGATCACGTTGGGACTATGAAATTTTCTATCGTTAAAAATTAAAAAAATAAATTATTTTAGTAATACTTAGTAGAACAATACAGATTTTTTTAACTATAAAAAGCAAACACCTTATAATGGCATCTCCTATTTCATCTCTTTTCTCAGTTTTTAAAAATAAAATTTAAAAAAAGATAAATAAAAATTACCTATAACATTAATGTATGAAAAAAAAAAGTTATGTTGTTATTACCGTCAACCTAATGTTCTAGAAGAAGGAAATTTCTCCCAAACTATGCACACATTATGCATGCAACATACACGAACGTGATCTTTAACCTCGTCTAGTTTTTCTAGCAAACGAGTTTCTGAACGGAACAACCCGGAAATTCTCTCCATCGACTAAAGCCACTTTAGAAAAAAAACGTATAGTATTATATATAACACAAGTACAGTGACTAAGAAACCGAAGGCTTCTCAATATATAACCTAGGCATGCCAGCCTGCTCTAGGATATTAATGTAAATATGTTTGAATTTAAGTAGGTCGCACTCAGGAGGGCGCGGAATATCTCGGGGTAGTAAAGCCATTAACATGGGAAAATAATAAATCACACATTGGGCCGTGATTCAATTTTCGCAAATTTATGGGACGCGATCGCGCGATGTATTAACAGGAAGAAACATCGCCAAGTATTTTTGGGTCGGTTCTAGATACTCCAAGCACAGGTACAGTATATCTTTCGAAAAATAGTATCGTACATTTTACCTCAATACTGATAATTTGCTTGCCGTGAATCACATAATCGTCATGTATTAGCAAACAAATGAAACTTTATAATGCACATCACTTTGAACAATTTTTTTTATAACCAAAAAAATCATATTGTGGTTCAATAAAATACAAACGAACTCTTAACGAAGTTGGGTCAAAGTTTTAAAAAAAAGTATAAAACAACTTCTTTATGTTAAGTTATTGAAAGCAAGCTTTACATAAAAAATTGAAAAACCATAATGCAAATTAATCTTACTAGTATATTTAAATCATATATTTTACATTCGTATGATAAATCCATGCTCCACAAAAAAATACTAATGGGGAAGTTCCGTACTTTTTATTTTATTCCTAATAGACTTATTACACAAAGCAGAAATTTTTATTTTATTTTTGTGTATCGTATTATCAATCCATCATATTATTATCGGCCTCGTGGTGTAATGGTCAGCGCGTTTGCCTACCATACAAGACGATTCCCTACACGGTTGATATGAAATATTTATTTAAAAGGTTGTTTTCACACCAGAATATTTCATAGTCCCTGAACTGGTACCTGAAGCGTAAGACTGATCACCTTACCTTCATGTAACAAAATTGATCGAGATATGCTGCGATTGTTGTACCAATCCAGTGCCTTATGCACCATTAGGTGCGGAAAGGAAATGATGATGATGCTTATAAGCCCTGTATATGTTTTTAAAGATTTTGTGATTTTAAAGTTACTCCACCTGTGACGTCCCTAATTATCGTCGGTGGGTTATCCTAATATTTGAAACGTGAACCCCGTACGCACGAACACGCTAAACATGGCTTCTCGGAAGCCGGAAAAATATCACGGCACATAATTTATTGGTTTTTCTAAACAGCTGTTCACTAGAACTTTTAACGTTTCAAAGTAATTGATTTTTATTCAAATGTATTTTTATAATTTTTTTACACGTCTTCGGGAAACTGCTCCGTACAATTAAATGCTCTAATTATCGCGTATAAAATAACATTTTTTGCATTCAATTTCTCTTAGCTCTGAACTTTCTCATTGAATCATCATTTACTTTATATCACATTACGATAAAGTATTATAAAATATAAAAAACAATTGTCATAAAGTGTTACTTAAGTTTTGTAAGACCTCTCAATGGTATGAGAACTCTTCCTAAACTGTCGTGTTAATAAAATAGTTAAAACGTTAGCAATACAAATTAAAAATAAATAAATTCTTTTGGTTTTTTTACTTGGTTTTTCGTATTTTATATTTTCTCTCTATCTATTCTCGCCTCTGTTGTATACACCATGATTTGGTCTGACACACGTTTTGTATATCCGAATTATATTTCCAATAATCATGTGTTCATTGTACTATACGACATTTCTCAGGTATCCAGATGTTTACTAGCTGAGATGGATATGTTCTCATCATAATTATGGCAGCATTATCTGCATGGAATGTGATGTTAATGACCTTATCTCCCTTAGTAGATTCACTACTTTTTTTATTCTCAAAAGCGTTTTTTATATATATTTATTCTGTTTGTGTAAGAAAAGGTTTTCCGCGTATATATTGTTGTGCTATATTTAGTTATAAAGGAGCTAAACTTGCTTTGTTTCTTTGTTGTTCTCAATATGAGTTATTTTCCAAATGTTAAAATTATTTATATCCCGAATTGAGTTGTTGTAACTCCTGGGAATGTAGTTCAACATGTTATACTTGTAAAATACTTTGTGTTATATGATTTTTAAAAAAATATATGAAAAAAAACATGATGAAATATAAAAAAGATTTACTGTCGCATATAATAAGAAAATATATTCTGTAGATCAATATAAAACCCTGGACCATTGTTCCCGAATTCACCACACTGCCAAGATACTACAATCCGACTGCGACTTAGTATATGCATGTGTGTATAATATATGCCTCTTCAACAATATTTTGAGTTTGTCCAAATTTTTGTAGACAAGGACTGGATTCAACTCCCTGGGGAGCTGTTTATATTAACATATTACAACAGAGATGAAGAACATTTAAGAGAAGGTAATATGGAAGTATAGGCATCTACAGGGCTTATGACCTGTCAATGGCTGGTTTAAGTGGCCACTTTACACACTGTGTGACATTCACCGTTCTGCCTATATTTGAACATCTATATTCCTTCAATTCTTTCATCTGCTGATGTTTGTGAAGTTAAAGAGCTGAAACCTTTATTTATGCGGGTGAGATTCATCTAATTGAATTATTTCACCTACATACTAGGCAACGCCTGAAAATATTATTTTTCAATTTCTATACTTCTTCATGGACCAGGTAAATTATCATTTAATTTATCACTTAAACCAGCCATTGACAGGTCATAAGCCCTGTAGATGCCTATATTTCCATATTACCTTCTCTTAAATGTTCTTCATCTCTGTTGTAATATGTTAATATGCCCTTTCTTTAAACCTGCGGGATCATGCCGTCCTGGAAGGCCGCCAATGACGATCTTTAGACTTTATTCGGCGAAATTAAGGGGCGCTGGATTAACGTGGGAAGAAGCGAGAGTGCTGGCTGGCGATAGGGTCTCCTGGAGGCAACTGGTGATGTCCACATGCTCCACCTAGGAGCGGATGTGGAAAAGAAGAAGAAGAAGTATAATATATGGTGTACATGTTTGTTACTATTTTTCATTTCTCTTCACCCCCGTACTGATTTGTAAGCAAATTAACTTTCTTCATATTGAATCCAGCAAAATGTTACATACAAACCATATTGTTATTAATTTCCCAGGCGTATACGATGCTACACAGTTTGCCACTCCAAAGGCGCAATTTGAACAAAAAATATTTGTTCGATCTATTGTATTGTTCTGAACTGATACATAGTTGTAAAAATATATTTTTGCAAACCACTTACTACACATTTTACATTTTTATATATTCTGGATTTTAGGATTATAAATGTGGAAATGTTTCAAGTTTCCCTGAAATTCTCTGGCGACTCATTTTGCCGTCGTTATGCATAGCCGTGTCTGGTCCTGACTTGCTCGAGGAGTTTTTTGTTTTTAGTTAGGACTTTTTTTTGTTATATATTATTAAATTTAAATGTTCGAAAGAGTAAATTTTAAAGTTATTATACGAATGAAAAAACAAATAAAAAACATATAAATAAAAATAATATATATATTACGTCAAATAAATATATTGATTTACTTTTCACAACGCATCATACATTCATTATGCAGATGATGATATTTAAACTTAGTACTTTAAGATTTTAACGCAGGGTCTTAAATTTTAAATATTTTTGTTCCCAAGACAGTAAAATAGCATTGTAAAAAGATTGTGCGACAGGGTAGTTGAAACTTTACAATTATTATTTGTTGCAGTACGTGTTAGAACATTTAGTTGTGTTCTATTTTTTAATACATTAAAAAAACTGAGTTTTTGTACTAAAATTTCTTGGTGAAACTGCGTTTTAATTATAATACTATAAATATGTTAACCGTTTTGTTCCACTCATATTTTGTTAAATAAAACTAAAAACGATTTAAAAAAAAAAAAATTGTTTTATAAAACAGGTTGTTTTTAAATAACATCTTAGGAAGCATAAAATCGTATTCACTCGCTTAATGTTTGAAAAAGTTCTCGTTGAACTTGATATTCTTCAACATACCATTTGGGACTGGTCCGCTGATTATCATAATCAAAATGTATTTATAGAGAAAAAATATTTACGTAAGTAAAACTTTCATTGAAATACCAAACTCTTTCAAATAACAAAGTAGTCAAGATAAAGGAAACGTGTTAAGGGATACGATGAACAGTGATTTTAACACAACAGTGCCAAAAATAACGTATTTTTATTCCAAGTTTTTTTTTCAGCATCGGAGATATTTAATTCAACGCACAATTGAAATAGAAACACATTCACATACATTTGGTCGACTCGGATTTGCTTTGTCTAAACCAACACAAATCACCACCAAACACTCGCATTAAGATTCTTGAATAAACAAAATAGCGAAATTCGATGTTATAAGTAAATTCACCACCTGGCAACCTCATTCGATATAATTTTATCTTTCTCTCTCCAAGGAATCACTCGATATACAAACATTTCGTAATATATTACGCTGTATATTGGACGGAAGCCAAACGATCGAACTGGTACATGATACGCCTACGTATCATTTTATCATCAGGACAACATATGTCTTTTTACATTTCTCTCGCACATATTTCTCGCCACCGTATTTCTTTGTATTTTCGTATTAGTACACCTAATAAAAAAACAAAGGATCCATCTGTTTAGCGTTATAAATTTGATCGATGTGTTTTTTCCGAGTCCATGAAAATACTTTTAAATGCTACATTTCAATATGATTGGAGTTTGTGAGTTATCTTAGCAAACAATAAGCGAAGCCAATGAAAATAGCCGTATCACATAAAATAATGGCACGATTTGAAATGCACAAATCAATATTTCACTATAATTAAAAAACGGTTCATAAAAGGAGGAATACTTATTCATTTATTTTTTTATTTATACGTTTTATCAAAAATATAATTTCACGCTCACTTTGCCCAGCTAACAAGGGTACAAACCCCGTTCCAAGCTAGGTAATTACATTCCAATATATGATAACAGTTAATTAATTAATAGAGAGCACAGACTAATACAATATAAACTTACTCGTATACATATTTTGATACATATACATACACACATACACATATATTTATATATATATACACACATAAATACACATGTACATACATACACACGTACATACACCCATGCGCATATACATACATACACTCATAAAACATAGACAATTTATTTATGATGCAAAACTTCATGGTAACCATCTGCATATATATTTTTTTAAATTATTCTTTATTTTCATATTTTATTTTCGACATCCAGTAAGAATCTTCAATCCATGGCATGCATCAACTTTTCTGACTCCCTACAACCAATGTCATGAAAGAACGAGGTCAACACCTTCTGCAACTTGACAACACTCCCGTCTTTCCACGATTCTGGCAAAAGGTTATGGACCTTTTTGCCTACGTAATAGTGTTGTCTCGATGCCAGAACAGTGTTGATCCCTTCACTTAGTATAAGATCCCTATTAGTGTATCTTTTATTATTATTACATATTTGTAAACAAACATTTATTAAGATTTTGCACAAAAATGTTCACAGAACAAACATTTTGCGTTGACTAAAAAAAAAGGAAAAAACTCTTAAACGTTATAAATGTGAAATGAATTTGGAACATACTTGCGTATTGCACAAATTTCAACATGTCTAGCTTATCTTACATTGTTTCAAATTCAACCAGATATTCGCCTGAGACATGTTTATAGGGTTAAGCCTTCTTTTAGTTATGAATAATATTTTTGTATATTTAAATGAAAATCCGTATTAGTATTTTAAGTACTTGCTCTTGCGGTATATAAGAGACGTAATTTTCTTTTCCAATAAAAAAGTATTCAACTGAAGTGAAAAATAAAACAGCTGTAATTTTATTGCCAAAGTAATATTCCGAAAACAATTTTAATGGAAGTACCTAACATAGATTAGTAAAATCAAAATGCGCAGAGCTGTAAACGTGGTAATATTTAATTTCTCTACTCCCGACATCGCTAGATCAACATTCTACTCCGCCGATACCAATAATAAAGTCGGAAAAGTTCGAAATAACAGAAAAAAAAATATCTCTTGCAATTAAAACAAAGAAAAAGTGGTTAAATACTATTTATATTTGTTATAATTCTCTAAAAAAATCTACCGTAGCAATTGTTTATATTTCACAGCAAAAAACAGAAACGCAATATATAAACATATTTACAACAAAGTGATTTTTTTTCTTGGGCTGTTGCGCTCAAGTTTATGTTATTTATCTATACATATAATATTTGATCATTAACGCTAACTTGCAAATGGGTTTAAAACGTGTTAGCAGTTTAGTTTTTTACTTATTTAAAAAAAGAATAACCCGCTAAGTTTCAATCATAGAGGTATGTCAGCTTGTTAGCTAATTTGAAAAGAGCTGCTTCGAACTGTTCAAAAGCAATAAATATATAATACTTAATAAACATAATAGTATGATCAGACATGTCATCCAATTTAAAATGAATATTTCTGTCGTTTATACTTCCTCTGAAAAGAAAATTTATTTATAATCTCGTCGTATCATCGCTGTCTTAAAAATAATTTTACGATTTGAGTAATACAATATTTAAAATAAAGTTGTTTCGTGTTCAAGATGTCGCGATAAAGTTTTTTGAAAAATGATGTTTCAATTTGAGTTGACGTTACACAACTATTTGACGGGAAGATGTATCACAGTCCTTGAAAGTAGTAACTTTATTTTTGTAGCAAGAAACAAAGAAGTCTTTGTTTGACTTTATAATGATGAATCAGGCGAATTATCAGGAAAAGGGAAAACAACAATAATAGAAGCTAACTAGGAGGAGAGGAAGAAAACTTTTTTCATTAGTTTAGAATAGGGTCTAGAAAAATAATAGCGATTTTTGAAAAAACATAAATAAAAATAAAAAGATATGATTTTCTACAATATTTTCAAGGAATTTTTGGAAAAACTCATTATATAGACGAAAAATATTTATTTATAGACGTACGAGTATTTACACATTAAACGATTATTTACAAAAGTAGACTAAAAAGTATGATACAAGTATTATAAATAAAGAACTTCATCGAAAAAATCTTACTCACTTATTTTTTCAAGCCCATGATAGTAAAGTTTTGAAAATTACTTACACATATTACACTTGCTCTGGATCAACTGAAAAACGTTATTAATTCAAAGTACCTACTAAAGTAAAAAACCTTTTTTCATTTATACGTCCGATTCTAATATTTTAAAATTGGTACTCTAAATCCTTGTGGCAATTGATAAAACTGTACGAAAGCTCAAATTAAATGATAAAAAAATAAACGATGTTAACATCTCTCGGTCTGTTTTGGTGCAAAAAATACATACAAATACGAACATATTATAAAAATATCTAGAACCTGAAAAAAAAACAAAATTAAAAACCCCGGGAGTAAATCAAGATTAATCAGCTCTTTTACTTCTCGAAAATCAACAAATGAAAGAATTGAAGAAATATGGATGTTCAAACATAATATGGTGGGCGTATAATACATGGTTTGTAAAACAATCACTCAAACTAGCAAATTATGGATCCTATTGATCGCGGCTATCAGGCCTGATGACCGCGACAAGACAAAGAAATTAAGCTGTCAGCCAAATTCATCAGTAGGATATCCAAGACACTTACGAAATGTCCCACAAATTTTCAGAGATGTTTCAAATGGACCATATTTCTGATGCTTTATATGCTATTTTCTGTACGCACATTTCTATTTAATTTGATTTGTCTTTTAATTTATGAAAAGAACGGTAATAATTTTATCAGAAATTAATTTGGCAGCCCTGATTTATAGGTTGCAATGCAGCAGAGCGAGTATGTCGGTGCGTGATAAGAACAAACGACACATCTCTGTTCTAATGAGCCAAGTTTCGGAGTACGGAATTGGTTGGCAGCTACACGGAACATAAGAAACATGTGTAAGCACTTATCGCACGGAACACCTTGGCTCGGGAGACAAAAGTTAGCACATATAATATGTACCTCCACGCGCGGAATACATTCTGGAACCAGACACTTGTGGCGAGGCCTGCGTTAATCATTGCGATTGCCTACGCTTGATAACGGGAACATTTCTAACATATCTGACAAGATGCTAAATGTTTACAGGTAATTAACGAATAATTTGATAATGTTTTATGGAGTAATTATTGTTTTAGCATTTATTTTGTGACTTATATTAAAATTAAGCACTTTGTATTATCTAAGCGGACTATCTTTTCGTTCTAGTAACGTGAGAACTCTTTTAATACCCTGTCATAGCTCTAATTTTCTTGCCTCCTCTTTAACAGTAGTAGCAGCTCAATTGTGGAATAATCTACTAATTAATGTTAGAGACGTCCCTTCTTTATTTACATTTAAGTCAATATTGAAATGTCACTATCTAAATATTTAAATTGTTGCCTTATCCTTCTTCTTTCCTTCTCATCCCCTCTCCTCTCTTCATAGTATAGTGATATATTAAAAAAAAATTGTGTTATTTTTTGTTTTTAATTTTAATTTAAAATTGTAAGATTCAATATGTCCATGTATTTATAATTTTTTCAAACTGAACGGTTTGGGTAGATAGCAAAAAATTGCCTTAAGGCAATATGCCCACCCTTTTATGTTTAATTATTGTATATGTATATAAAGTGTCAAATAAATAAATATTTTTTCGCCACACACGAGTTAGAATATACGTTTCGGGTTCTAAGAATAACCCTTCTTCACGTTTATATTTAAATTGTTTTATTTATTATTAACTTAAAAGTGAATTAATTTATCCTTTCTTACACATTTTTTTGTATTTCCTTCTAACATTGAAGATAATGTCCACATTAAATAAAATTTATTCAAATAATTGTTGCGATGTTGTCAAAAATATTGCTTTGATCATAAAAAATTTCCAGTATTCAGTATTAATTGGCTTATTTTGAATACCCGAAATATGTCATGTTTTAACTAATTTTTTACTTCTGTGTGGCATAAAAAAGTGTTTTACTTACAATATGTATAATATTTTTTACATTATGCTTTTATGATTTAATTCAAGGTGAAAAGTAAGTATTGAAATTCACCATTTAGGGAATGTTAACATATATATTATTTCAGCATATATAACACAACTAGTTTTAGGTATTCTGATTACCTATCATTCGGAAGAAAATATTACCGTTTGAGACCCGTTAAATTGCGTTTTTTAAATAGCCAACACCGGGTAAACTCTAGGAAAAAATTACTCGATATTACAAAATGAAATAAACTGCCTTGATTGTAAAAAAAGGTAAGGCGTCTGTATATTCTCACACCGGAAGAAGGCTACTCTGTCTGCGACAATTTTCTACGTGGGATCATTATTCCGCAAGTCTGAGAAAGAGCGCCGGAGACGTAAAAATCTATCAATTCGATCGGCACCTCGAGAAACGGTTCATTTATCGGTTTGTATCGAGTAGGAAGCGGAAGAGTTAGAGGGATACTTTTTTATAAGCCATCGCGATATTGTGTCCGAGAGCTTTATGGATTCTGGACCATACTTTGCTGCTTCAGTCACGTGACCCTTGGGGCATGCTCGCGGCTATTAAATCAGGGTGGACGTGCTCCGAGCATGGGTGGGGAGCGGAGGGACTGCGGAAGAGGGAGGAGAAGGGGAAGGACTGACACTCTCCCCTCTACACCCCCGAGTCCGCACTTCCTCGCCCGGCTAGCCAGGGACAATGTGTACGTCTGTAAACTGAACTCACATAATGTGCCATTATTTATCGTAAACTAACAACAGTGCTAATAATTACAACGTCACAACTGATTAGATTATTGAAAGTATATTAAAATTTCAATACTGTTTGTGTGCATCTCATTGTGGAGTGGTTAGCGCATTAGACTATCACGTGTTAGCTCCAAGATTAAGCTCGACAACGTAGACATGGAAATATTTTTACAACAATCTCTTGTACTTTTTTTAAACTAGCTTGCAACGTAAAAGCAGGATGACATTGCATTGTGGAGTGGTGTGTTGAGGAGCTATCTGGCGCATATAACTTCTTTGCATTTTATATGGTCAGAATTGCACTGCTCGCGCGAGGTGTGTCATGGCGCGCCGCCGATGAAGTCCCGATCCAACGAATTTTAGTCTGGGCCAGAGTGATGGAGGGGGATTATGGCGTGTCATAATACATCACAAAAATGTGTTTCTAGAAACGTCTCCTTAACGCATTGAGTCACTGTTCACAGCTTCGCAGACACGTTAAGCAAGCGAAGCAAACACGATGGACGATCAATAAAAACGGTCTAAGAGCCCTCAACGCACCTTATCACTCCACAATCCGACTCAGACAGACCAGACCTCAACTAACGCACTTGAAGAGTGTTATCCTACCTTTCGACTTTTCTCTTTTTGTAATAAATACATCAAGACAAACTGCAATTAGCACACATACACCAATTGATGCGGACAAGTAAAAGGTTGATGGATATTGTATTTTAATTTCATATTATTTAGTGGTAATTTACGAATTCTAAAAAACAAACGATCCAAATAAATCTTTAATTAACCTTGTCTCATCTGTGCGTAACAATGAGTTTTCATATAAATATCTCATTGCAAGCATTGACAAGCAAATATTGTATGATGGCTTGGTTCACCGACAGGCACTAACACATTAACATAGGCTTAATAAACGTTTGAACGCACTGTACGTATACATAAAACCAATCAACCTGTAAACACTCTTCCGAAATTATACTTGCAAATAATGCCTAGTGTGTGAAATAATTTACTCAGATGAATTACTTCACAAAATAAAGATTTCAATTCTTCAATTCCACTTTAGTCAACAGATGGATGTTCAAAAATAGGATAAATTGTGATAGTTACACAGTGTGCAAAGTGGCCACTTTAACCAGCCAATGACAGGTCAAAGGCCCTGTTAATACCTAGACATCCATAGTGTCTCCTCAAAAATGTTCTCCATCTCTGTTGTAATTTGTTGATATAAAGGTGATAGCAATAGTTATAACATTTTACTTTCAGAATGTACCGCAATATTTAAATCGAAATTGCACCTTAGAAAAATTTAATATCAAACCGTTTTAAAAAATAACTTTTTGAAACGCTTTAAAATGAAATGTTTACCTGTATATAATAAATTTATGAACTTTTTAATAATTGTTCATTTATGGTTACATATTTTCATGTTTATAACAGCAATTTAAATTAAGTTATATATACAACAGCTTTGATGAGTAGTAAAAGTATAAATACATATTTTTAATACTTTTACTACTCATCAAATAATATATACCAAGGAAGGAATGCAATTATGTGTTTATACCTCAGAATAACAATTCTCCCCCGCTTACAGAGATGCTCTTTCGCTCTATTGAATACAACACTAGCGTTTTAAATTTATGGTTTGGCTTTTAGTTTAACAACAAACGTGGAACGGATGGTTTCGGTTTGCGCTTGCAATTCTCAATATGAGTACCTACGGTCCGGCCTATTGTATTGCTGTAAACTGTAGCGTATTTCGTGATTAATAATTATAGAAAGGTGTTTGTCCGTATGGGTGACTGTAAAAGCAGGTGGCGTATTCTAACTTTGAGTTTTCAGCGCTGCCCAATCAGTTGGTAATCATATTATTGAATACCTAGGCGCCAATTTTTATTGAAACTCAACCGGGCAGCGTCAATATACATAACTGCTTTCCTTCCGTGCGCGTTAAACGTAGACCCTGACTATCTACGCGATCAGATTATGAGCAATAAATGTGTATGCATGACATATTTATAAAATCAGAACACCACACTTGTGGATATGGCGCAATCGGAACACGAGACGATTTAAACTAGAAAGTTCTACATGCCTGATTTTAGAGGGAGCATAAAGTTTACAAACAGAATTCCTCTTGCCAAAACAAAACGAGAATAGAATTTCGAGAACACTAAAATGATAGTTTATTGTTCGTCGTAAAAAAAGCAATAAAGAGATAATAAAATAATAAGTTTCTTCATTCTAACAGAAACCTTGTCAATATCATTTTTTACTCGCGCACATTATAAATAAATAAAACAATAAAAGAATAACTATAATACTTAATGTCGAATAAATCTCTATTTCATTGGTTTATTATTTCTGTGCTCCTTTTCAGTATCATTTCCACTGTATAAAATGAAAGTTACTGTATCTTACAAAAAAAGCATAGACCTTAAAAAAAAAAAAAATATAGTAACTCAACTGTCCTTCATTTGTCTCATTTAATATTTTATTATGTGTAAAATGCAACACTAATAGTAGTAGCTATGCAGAAAGCAGCAAAAAAATAAATTGGTGTGATTGGGTGCACTAAGGTCAATTCTATGTCCTGTTAAAAACAGCCAGGCCGCTTTATGCAAAAAAAACTGTAAGAGCCACCTTCTGAAAATAGTGCCGGTTACAAAAACACCACTTTTCAATTTGCACAAAACACCCACAGCACCAGAAAAATCTTACGGTACTTATAAAATCATTAAAACTGGGAAATACGTAATTAAGTTTATGTTTGTAATACTCGTATAAAAAAATACTAATGTATTTATTGTTTATCATTTGTCAAAGTCAAAAACATTCCAACTATTGTGTAAATTTGATTACGCACTCTTTTCACAAACGTGCTATTATCTTAGTTTCACTTTTCTATGGCTGGCTGCTTTCTGCATAACTAAAATCAATTGTTTTTTAAATTTCTAAAATTTCCGGATCGTCTTTTTTAAATATTTTTCTTTATTTCAATTTCAGCACAAAGAACCTTTAAACCAGTGCCTTTATTAAAATAACGATTTTTTTAATCAGGTGGTTTAGGAATTAAGAAAAAAATTATTATTTAGACACTTTAAGTGTTTTTTTACCATACAATTAAAGGTACTTTTAATTTTTTCAATTTAGATTGAATCGCAACAATTATAATTTAATTGGTATATGGTAGATTTGTTTTATTTAGGGACTATATCTTTGTGATTTTTAATAATGTTTCCATATTATTAGTTGAATGTTGGATGGTAGGGAATTCTAAAAAGACCACATAAATAGAATGAGCAGCGATAGACTGGTGTCCACAGCAGCCAAAGAATTGCCTTCCGGATGGCGCCCACCTGGAAGATCTTTGAGCGATGGAAGGATAGTCGGGCCTCATCATAAGAGACTGAGTAGTCTAAGTAGAATAGATCGTCAGATCTACAAGAAGACAAAGAGAAAGATTTTTCTTCTTCTTTTGAAGTATTTTTTTTTTATGTTTCTATATTATTAGTTGAGTAGAATGCTGGTTTACATTGTCATTATTTTCATTACTAAATAATACCTTGATAAAGAAGCTCGTGCACCTTTGAAACTGGTCGATTGGAAAAAAAAAATAAGTGGCTAAATACAACATTGTTTTATTTTTTTGTTATAATGAATAACCACAAAGTAAGTGCTTCAAATAAAAAATGTTTTTTTAATATTTAAAATTTTACTTAACCGTAGTTATAACAAATAGAATTATGAGAAAAAAAACAAATGCAATCTAAAATTATAATTCTTGTTTATCGTAAAATCCAACTTCAACTTGTAGCTTAAGCGTGTTTATTTAGCGAACCAAGCGATGTATAGTTTGTATCTACGTTGAACTTAAACTAAAATATGCATTGAAACTTTACATTCGCTGAAACAACATACTTTATTCCTTTTAAAGGTGCATCTTCCTTGAATTTAATTTACAATTTAATTTCAGTAAACAGGACTTAAAATACATATTTTTTTATTCATAATGATTTTGTAATATATGGGGCCCAGCCATAGATTCAACTTTGTTAAAACATTAAATGTTAACATCAATTTTGTCACTTTTTTCTAAATTCAAAAATGAGTACTAAAAGTAAAACAAAATGATAAAATACGCCATTCAATAGGGAAAATTTCTGCGCTATAAAATGGTGTGTGTGCTTTTATTTGACATTTATTATTTTATTTTATCCCAAGCCTTCAAAATGAAATTTACATTTTTGACATCATATTTTGTTCGCGTTAATAAGAAGGAATAAAGCTGTTCGCGATATTAACGCAGTGTACGGTGAAGGTGCTATGAATTATTGACTAGTTTGTTGGATAATAATGAAGGAGAATACATTATTGACTAATTCTGTGTATTTATTTTTTGTCATAAAATATTCATTCTTTTAATTTATCGTAATAACGTACTTTAAAAAAATCCAGTGTAATAACTTTTTTATTGTGCATTTTTTAAAAGTTTTTATTTATTTATTAACAATTACATGAACCTTTTACATAAGTACAATAAAACCAGTGTAAAGAAAAAAACAAAAAATAGCATAATATTAAAAAAACAGCAAAAAAATCGAAAAAGGTATACAATAGTCAACAGTATTTATTAAAAAAACAAAATGTTACATCTGTAACAAATATAAATATTTTTCCATGGAAAGGTAAATTAAAGATAATATCAATTTTTAAAAAAACAAAAAAAAAAAAAAACAAAAAAAGAAAAAAAAAATGCTTTAAAAGAAAAGTTTAAGATTTGACATCATGGAATATATAAATATGAATACCGTCAAACATGACAATTTTGCCCAGCCAAGATAATTTTTTCCACTGCCGAAATCCTTAACACAATCTCATGTATTAAAGTAAGAAAAATTACTGGTGTCGTTAGAATTACATTTGGTAAGTACATTTTGATAGTTCCAAGGCAAAACAAAATATTTATTTTCCCGCCAGTTTCAGTTGATCACTTGAAAAAAAAATCTGATGGGGCCTTCAATTCAAATACACTCTGAAAATGACAAATTCATCAAAACTTTTTATACCACACAGCAATTGGAAGACAATCTATTAAATGAAATTAATAACGGTAAAGAAGGCGCTTTCGTTTTAGTAAAATTTAACACTGTTAATAAGCAAAACGACAAATATTATGTCAGTTTAGTTATCAGCGCATCAACAACAGTTGTGGTTACCACAATTTTAATATTTATTGTCATTTATAAGATGCAACGTACGGGTACTTTTGTGTGGCTTTAAGTTGAGGAAAATTTGCCTATGTATTTAATTGAAACACAGTGAAATGTTTGCCTGAATCAGTCATCTTGCGTCAAGGTTTTTTTTATAAATTCAATGTAAACCTCAAAAACTGACAAATTGAGTCATTTTCTGTGAGTAAATTAAAAACAGTTATGCTAAAACCAATTTATATTTTTAACTTTTAAAAACAATTTTTTTAAATGTAAGAATATTCCACCACATTTAAGAAAGTGTTACTTAATTAAATTTGCCAGCTTTGTTGTGAAATTATGAAGAACTTTTATTAAAATTGAAATGTCTTTTTGTATAAATATTTTTAATAGTCCAAAGAAAAAAATAAAGCACAGAAAATATTATGAATTTTATATATAAAATACAATCTCATAAGATAGGTAATCTAGGAAAATTACGAAAGTCACATCAGAACTGAAATAGTTTGTAAAAAAATTACAAACGCGATTCATAATAATTTATTTATTAACAAATTTGAAGGATTAAAAATAAACTCCCCTGGTTTTGTTAAAAATCCAATTTTGTGTCTACCCTGGCACACAAATTTGCATTGTTTAGAAACATTATGGAAATAGTTGACAAAGTTGCCCACCTGTTTTTTGCATTGAATTTTTAGTGGAGATGCCTCAATGATGTCATTTTTTAAAAAGAAACACCATTTTTTGCGCAGAAAGTAATAAGAGACCGTATGATAAGAATGATAAAACCAAAAATAACAGTTAATTACCAAGTGAGCAAAATTATCAACAAGTGCAAATAATTTTGCCCAGTATATTTTGTCTTCGAAAATTGCATAAATAGAAGAAAAGCAAACATTGTTTACTTGTAAAAATTCAATAAAATAGATAGTTGCAGTCCCATACTAAAATTCTAGGATATTATTAAAGTTTGGTATAACTGAACAAAATTGTCACGTTTGACGGTACTAAATAAAAATCAATTAAAACACAAAAGTAAAGAGTTAAAACAAAAGTCAAGAACTAATCATTCTTTGAATTTTAATATGAATGATGAATATTGCTAATTTTTTTATTTATTTCATTTCATACTCTTGTTTACACATTATGGTGTATAAGGCACTGGATTGATACATTATAGATTCACCATTAATTTGCAGCGCATCTAGATAGTTTGTTAGATGTAAGTAAGGTCGTTAGGCGTACGATAAAAATTGGAGAGTAAAAACACTTTCTTAAATAAATATTTTACGGCATCTTATTAGGAATAAAACCTGAGATCCCTTGGACGAAAAATAAACGCACTGACTATTGAATCACAGAAGAATTGTTTTAAATATGAAGTGAATGGAGAAAAATATGAACAGGAATGAAACAAAAAAATATCAATGAATTGAATGCATTATCACAAAAAGCTGTTAGAGAATATTCTTAATATTTACTCTGTTCTCTCACCCCTAAGCCACGATAGTAAAAACGCAAATAGCATGTAATAAAAATTTATTGCCGGCGTATTGAAGGTAAAATAACATAAACAATACAAACATTTAAATAGACGAGGAAAGACCAAATTCAAATCAACTTCGATATCCCAACAATTTGGCTTTCATGACGGTTCTTTGGAAGTTTGGATTTCCTGTTAATATTCCGAGGGAGAACAGTTTCACTCGAACGGGAAATTACCATTTTATTGGTATACATTAACCTACAGTGAACCGTCTTCTTAGACCAATTTCAATTTTGATTTCGGGGACAGTCGAAAGTTTTCCACACAGAGTTAAATTTAGTTATGCACATGATACAATATAAAGAGAGATTATCTCAAGACGGCTTTCGTTTTACATTTATACAAGAGGCAAATATCACATACTACAAGTACCGATAAAAATATACAACATGGATTAAGAATAATTAATTGGGTTTTAAAAATTATTATGGATATTGTGGAGAAATGTTTTCTGACATAAATTTAAGAAAGAAATGATAAAAAAATACGTCACTAGAAAAACGTGACATGTTTAGCCTTGATAGTTGTGACGTTAAGATTCGTGACAATGTTCCTAACAAATTTGAATGGTGAGGAACAAATAAACATGAATCGTAACGTATTGGGGGCGTGGCCAATGGAATGGCCGTTATTGCGTGACTTCAAAATTAACAATTTAAAAATATTTTTTCATGCTGCTCATAAGTAACAATAAAACACTTTTTAACTGGATAGTATTTCATTGACCTTTATGACTTTGAAAATGTAAAATAAAATTGATAATTCCCGATTGGATTTGATTGACTTACATTTTTTCGAAGTATCTGTTAAATATATATATCAAACATATATTTATCAAACAAACAATAGCAAAGAATTTAAAAATCGGTTTATTAAAGTTTAAGATAAATAAATGACAAAAAAATTATAATAAACAAAGATGTAAACCATGGTCTTGTATTGACAGTTGCAAACAACGCAGACATTTGTGGAAAATCTAATTTATAAAATAATACCATAACTTAACGATTACGATTTCAGAGTTGAAAGATTATTAAACTTTGAACAGTCACGCACCATGTTAGCTGGAGATTCAGATCACTAGAGGACATTGGGGTTTGATTTGTCAGTAGGGTCGTAGTCAGTCACATTTTGATGGAGGTTATGATTCTATAAAATGCTGCAAACGCCCAGTTGCATTCCACCGGCAAGATTACTAATTAACCCAATTCGTTAGCGTCCCTGTCGCAAACGGTGAGATCACAACCGATAACGAGGGGATGAAAAACGAGTTTCTGGCTCCTGCACATCTGGAAACAACCCGCTGAGAAGGCAACGGGAAACCAATGTGGTCATATTTTCCCAGGAATCACCATAACGAGTACATCAATAAGCAGTCGTCCTGGCTACGGAACATGAAAGAACAGCGCGAAAGAAATTTTTCGTCGGGGAGGCCCGATGAGGTACCGGAAGAAGAGAGGACACTGATAAAAATATAATGATCCATTTTAAGGATACATATTAAATTCTCTGGATATCAAAAAAAAATATGTGAAAAATACAATACAAATTGTGTTACAATATGTAACCGTTATGTTAATTTTATGTATGATGCGTCAGTGATTCTATTTGATATTCGAAAAGAAGTACAAAATAATCCGTATTTCAAGAAAACGTTAATAGAAAACATAATGTAAGAAAAATACATATCATCTTGCTTAAAAACTCAAGAGAGTCAACTCCAAATCATTACTCAGGTCGGCTGCGCTCAAAAATAAAGTCATGATAGCCTTACAAAAAAGTTATTTTGTAATTTCAAACAAACTGTAAAAAACAAACTGTAAAAATAGGTCATACAATTAGCGAAAATCTTACCGGAAATTTCGGGGTACCTCAGGGAAGTACATTAGGGCCTACATTATTTCTAATATATGTAAATGGACTATGTAACTTGAATGTTGATGGACGCATTGTAACTTTTGCAGATGATACGGTGCTTTTATTCCATGCTAAAAGCTGGAAAGAAGTGTTCAGTAAAAGTGAGAAAGGCTTGGAAAAGACGAAAACATGGCTAGATTATAACTTACTTACACTTAACGCGCACAAAACAAAATATTTGACTTTTAGTATAGACAAACGGAATCAGCCAATAGAAAGAACCCTTAAAATTCATGAATGTACAAATGCAAGAAACAGCGACTGTGACTGCCAAACTATAGAAAAGGTCGATCATATAAAATATCTAGGTATGCACATTGATAGTTATTTAAAGTGGAACATACACGTAGATAAGACAGCAACCAAACTAAGGAAAATGATATATTTATTTAAAAACATTAGAAACATCCTAAACAAAGCAACTCTAATTAATGTATACTATGCTCTAGCACAATCAACTATTAGTTACGGAATAATAGGATGGGGAGGAACAAATAAAACTACATTAGAGCCATTAATAAAAGCCCAAAAAGCCTTACTAAGAGTAGCCAGTAAAAAGCCTTACCAATACTCTACAGACAGACTTTTTACAGAATTTCCAGTACTAGACATAAGACAAATATACATAAAGACAATTTTAAGACATTTCCATCAAAATCCTGACAGACATAATGACGGACAACAAATTTACGACACTAGGCAAAGACAAAAGACAATACTTCTGCTCCCAAAGAAAAAAACAAATTACGGACAAAGGCATTATACGTTTCTGGCCCCTAAGCTATACAACTTTTTAAGCAAGGACATATTGGCGAACAAAATGAAAAACAATATTTTCAAAGCTAGAGTACATACATGGATAACTAAAAAGACTAGACAGGAAGCTGAGGAATATGTTTCATATATAAGAATGTAATTATAGTTTCTTGAAAATCCTTTTTCGTTTTATTGATGTAGATACGTTTTAATTTTGAATTTTTTTATTTCTTTTAAATTTTTACACAATTGATGTGAAATTATGTATGAATAAAAAATACACTGACACTCCGGAACGTGCCTGTGGGCCAGTGGAGTGGCTATATCCATAAAAATATATATATATTGAATGTACCTACCTATTGTATAGACATTTTGTTAACTATGTATTTGTATTGTATTTTATATTGGATTAAATAAATAAAAAAAAAAAAAAAAAAAAATTTAGCCCGGAAGACTGCCATTCTACTTTTTGATGCCATTTAAGATTCCTTCCCCTGAGTTTGTAAAACTATTTATATCTTAAATTATTATAAATAAAAAAAATATCTTCACATGGCGGCTCTACACGTTGGCTTATACATTCACCAGTGGGCTAGCAAATACGTATTGGTGTAGAAAGGGGTGTTTGTGGCTAACTGAGCTGGTACACGCGCTGGTACATGCTCACATTGCGCACACGCGTGACAGGAATATTGTCAGTTTTACCACACAGACCAAAAGGCGCTGTCTGAAATGGTGAACACGACCATACGTTCGCCAAGCTTTCAGCACGCTACACACTACTAGTGAGCGCGCACGCATATTTTTGTCATTTTAAGCCGATTTTTCTTTGGTTTTCGACAAAATGGCGGCTTGAATATGAGCAACAAAGAATTTTTTTAATTTTTGAGATATGTAGCTTAGAAAACTGTTTATAAAACACACATAACTTTTTTTAAATATAAATAAAAAACCTTTATTACAATGTGCACTTATAAGCGCTACATAAATGATATCAGTTAAGTATTGACTAATTTTTATACATTATTTTTTTACTCAATCCAACATTACTCATAATTTAATTGTGAACAACGAAATCTTTTCTAATAAATTTGTATATACAAGCTGAATCTGGCCATTTATTAAATAACTGATATTTGATTTTAGTTTTTTTGTTAATATTGTACTTTTTTGGTTGTAATGGCTGTTGTTTTCTTTAAATAAAGAAATAAACAACGGCCATATTTTGAAAATATGTACTTTAATTTTTCAAAGTAAAAATTTTTATAAAATTTTCACCAGTCTGTTTTTTGGTTGGCTAGAAGGTATTACTTTGAGCAATAAATCAGAGAAACTAGAAATATTTTTTTATTTGAAGTTTAAGTAAATAAAACGTACAAAAAGTAATGGCTGCTACAGTTTCTATGTACTATTCGGCACCTGCGCCACGTATTTTTTCTGTGTTTTTGATGTACGCACCAGAGAATATACACGTCCGCACACTGGCCCGTACCAAGAGACACTGAACAACTCGCGAACGTGTAGGCAGCGTACCGATTTCGTTGCCAATAGGCGCGCTGGCGTACTTGTGAACGTATTGGCCAGGGTGTAGAGCACCTTTTAGCAAGTTGGTTTCTATATAAAATACATAAGGAACCAAATACATTCACGTACACATTGGGTTCCTTCCTTACATAATAATATATAACGTTCTATGTACGTCGGAATTACATCAAAGTGCGATAAAGGTGGGCATTTTCGACCGTTACACGAAAGTGCTCCAATCCAGGGTTAATGTATACGACAGATTGATCGATTGATCGGCTGCACTCGTCCGGCGTCGGGTACCTTCGTCAATCGAGGCTTCATTCCCTCCTCTAGGGGTGGTATCCGGGGCTAGAGGCCAGGGGGAGCGCATTGTTCTCGGATATAAATAGAGCCAGGTTCTGCGACTATGGTACGAGTATAATGAAAAAGCCGGAGTTTATTCGCTCATTTTATACCCAAAGTAAACATTGTCTTCGATTACCGTGGACATGTTTATCTATATTGCTAGACAAGAAAGTGCAGTGTTTTTATTTAAATTGAAAATAACAGCAATGAATAGGGATTTTCATTTAGATACTGTGTGAAAAATTGTTATCCTTTTAATAGTGCGTAATTATTGCGTGATTTGCTAAAGATTAAAAAAATAATAGAATGTGTAAATTTAAATGAGAATAACTTTTATTTTTTTATTATATCTGTGCAGAAATTCACTCCGGTATGTGGGTAACTTTAGATGCAGAAATAAATAAAAATTGCAATAACTAATAATGTAAATCATTTTCTTTTAATTGACGGGTATCTGTGGTCTTAATTTTTACTAAATAATTTTTTAGCTCCACAGACTCTAAGCCAAGACTTTTTAATTTCCTCCTGCTAAAACGTTTCATTTAAATATTAAAAATATTAAATCATATTGATACAAGTAATGAGAATATGTGTAGTTACTAGTGTGGCATGTCAAACTGTAAGTGTAGTTATAACAAAAGTTTTAAAAGGAAACAAAAAACAAAATTAAACAGAAAAATACCAATGTTGAAAATAATAATTTAACGGGGATTATGCGACTTACTTAATATGTAAAAAAAAACATGATAATTGTGCATTTTTGGCGTTTATTTTGAAGACTTCATATTCTTATTTTTATATTAAAATCAAACACTGATATGAGTTTGCTAATTTATTTCATTTTTCAAAACAAAAATAAAAATAAAAATCTGTCAAACGTTTTCGTTTAAAAAAAAATGTGCAGTCAAATCAGTTTTTGAATTTAATAAATTAAATTAAGATGACGATTTATCATTAAAATCATAAAAATTGGAACCTAGAACTTTTTGTGGGGTATTTTTTTTATTTGTTTATATTTCCATACCTATATTAATTTAGAATTTTAATTACGAAAATACACTTAAAAAATACATCTTAAAATTACGCTATAACATAATTTGGAAAAAATGCCCACAAAGACTTCAGCGTTTGAGCGTGGGCCATTCCTTTCTTAACGATTAATAAGTTTATGGCATATAAATATGGTATGAAATAATCATGAAAAGAAAAGATAAGAAAAAGAAAAGAAAAAAAATATTAACATTAAAATGTATAATTCTACAAGGCCAATATTATAATTACACTAACGGCATATTTTTTGTAAGTTGGTTGCGAAATTTCCAATTTATATTTTCCTATTAGAAACAAAATGTTGTATTTGATTCCAATGTCACGTTAAATAGACGCGTTTTAAGTAAGGAAAATATGTAATTCCAATTCTTAGGCAGTTGTTTTCCAAGGATCTCTTTTTCAAATAAATATTTGAACGTATTTCGTGAACAAATTGCTGAGGGCAATAAAATAAATGCTAACAACGAAGATGTATTTATCAAAAAAATAACGTGTCTAATGCATCGATGTTCGATATGGAACAAATTGCAACACTAAAATATCCTCTAGGTTAAAATTTATACGGTATTAACAACACACCATCGCGTGTGCAAAATATACATTGTCCTAAAACGCCGAGCATTATTGAATGTAAAGTGAAACTTCGCTTTTCAGAGCCTGTAATTCCTATCCAAATTTTATTTCGTGTTGTTAAAAATTTCCCATATAATCAAATCGTTCGAGGGCTAGTTACGGATCGCATTCTTTGCCACTTTCTTTCAGGCGAAAAAGCTTTTTAAAAAACTTTTATATCGCCCTCATTAATGTCAATATAATTTAAATTTAGCTGAACAACTAAAATTCGGTATTTTAAAACAGGTCGTTAAGAGGATGTAATTTACGATGTCAATAAAACCAAGGCAGGAATTTGTAAGAAATAAATTAATAAAAAGTTTTAAAGTTTTTCTAACCTAAAAACGAGGAGGAAATTCATAATAATAAACGACACAACAAAATTGATATGTTGTTATAAATTGCTTTATTTGTTTCAATGAATGTGTCCAAAATTGGTATGTTAAAATTTTCATGGTTTTGGTTATTCTTGATTAATTTAAAAGAAAACAAATGAGTGAATCGGGTTGTGGTCCTGTGGCTAGTGTCTCGGGCTCACAAACCAAAGGTCCGTGGTTCGAATCCTACTTTACCCCAACTTGATTCCCATTTTCTAATAGTGAGTTATTTACAACTCGTTGAAAATGGCCCTCAAAATGAAATATTTGGGTAAATTATGAGAACGTAAATATTTCTTTAAAAAAAAAAGAAACAGATAATACATTTCATTTAACCAGATATTTTTAAAACATCATATTTTTTTTTTAAAAAACGTAGGTACATTGCAGTGCTAGTCAAAAAGAAACTGAGGCAAAATAATATTTTTAAAAACTATGGTGGATGAAGAATATAAAAATTCGTGGGTAAAATAGAACTGGATTCGTGGAAAATTGTTTTTTACTCGTTAGCTGCTTTTAGGTAATAATCCTTAAATGGGAAATCAAGTGAAGAGAAATTCGCTGGGTAAGGATGTTTTCAACACATTTGCCTTTTATGCTTGAGATTCCGGATTTGATTCTTAAATAAGTCTATTTAAAATATTGTTTTAAAAGGTTGTTTTACAATATATTTTAATGGTCTTTATGGACTGGAATATGAAGCCTGAGACTGACCACTTTACTTTTATGCTATAAATTAATATAGTGATAAAAATACGCTGCATTAAGTGTGCCATTGCAGTACCCTATGCAACAATTGATTCAGATATTGAAAAGCAGTGATACTATTTGGTTGACAAACTTTAAGTGTGAATAAAAATACAGTTTTTATTAAAACAACCGTTATATTAAATTCAGATGATTTGTTAAAACTTATGAAAAAAGAAAAGGTAAATGAATCCATTAACGAAATAAATAAAAAAAATTGCATCACTTGTTACGAGGGAATGCTTATAAGTTTGAATGCACATTTGGAGACTCGGCACTTCGAACCAACATTGCAGAAGTACCAAAATGGCGAACAAATTTGCTAAACTGCCAACACGACGGCCTTATATCAATTAGTGTTGTTATGATGGGCGCATTTTGGCCTCAGCTGTAGTAATATGTAAAAAGGCGCAACGTCAATAGCGCTAAATTTCGTAAACAAAAATCAGTTTCCAGCTATGGCAGTAATGACTTCAAGTATCCGAAATGGCGCATGAATTATAGTCACTTTTATTATGCACATCCGACAGCATTAAGGGATTTAATGTTTTTTCATTACGACGACTGTTAGCGCCCGGCTTGGGCAGCCTGCTCAGACGCGGGGCAATTATTAATCCCGTTTCACGAGCAGTAAAAATGATTTATTAATTTGCGGCCCTTCAAGAGACGGAATCACGACATTAGGATATTTGCCGAGAGAAAATTATCGTAATGAAAATTTGACGGCAAAAGTTATTGATTAGCAGTTCCTCGGAAAAGTGGACTAAATTAAAACGATGATTTATAGCGCGAAATAGCGCCGAACTAAAAGCCGCTGCAAATAACTTATAATAAAAACTTCGGAAATGCCACTTTGTCAAAATAAAATAAACAAAAATATGCCCAGCCGTCGACTCAAAATACGTTTTTTAAATTTCACGTTAGAAAGGAAAACATGCTTAGGTAGAATTAAAATTATGGAACGTGCATTAATTTACTGGAAAAAAATGAATTATCAGAGAAAAAATTCGAGAGATTTACTCGAACAAAGATAATTGTAATTATGTGTTTACAAATATTTACATATAAGTTACTAATTTAAAATATTTTAACTTTACTAAAATCAACAAATGGAAGAATTGAAGAAACATGGATGTTCAAACATAGGCAAAATGGTGAATGTTACAAAGTGTGTAAAGTGGCCACTTAAACCAGCCAATGACAGGTCATAAGCCCTGTGAATGTCTAGACATCCATATTTCCTTCTTTAAGGTATTCTCCATCCCTGTTGTAATTTTTTAATCTTAATGACTCCCGAGGGGGTGAAATCCAGTCTTTTGTCTACAAACATTCGGACAAACCCAAATATGGTTAGGATCAACCAAATAAGAGTATTTAATAAAAGACACTTAAAATTTTAATCGGGGTAATCGAATCAAGGCAATTACTTCAGAATTAATTAAATTAAAAGTCACGCAATACGCTTGTAACTGTCCTACCCTCACACTGTGGCGCGAACAGTACTCAAGTTGAGAGAGAAACTAGAAGTGGGGTATGACAGTATGACGTGCCGCAATGTTTTCTCATTAAATTTTTATATAACTTTAAAAAAAACACCGTTAAAAAATCCATTTCATAAGAAGAGGGTGCGTGAAATACCATTGATATTTTATCGTAAACTGTAAACCATAAATAATGTTAGAAATTATCAACGTACCATTTTCTGAATTTTTATAGTGCAGCGGTGAAAATATTATACAAAAATATATGCGAAGACTCCATTAATAAACCAAACTAATATGTTTTCAAACAATATTTTATTTATTTTTTTCAAAAAAATCACATAATAAATTAAAGTCCCGTTGAGTTGTATACATATAACTCGTCAGCAGGTTCTTATAAATTGCTTCGATTATTCATACTTAACTTACATTAATAATAATTTTTCTTGAAAAATGTTACATATAACACCATATTTCATTACACCATCAAAAATTAAAAACTATCACTAACACAAAAATCTTTTTTCGATTAAACATACTTTGAGCATACGTCTCACTTTTGTATTTAACTCAGTATTCTTAATATTTGTTGATAACATGTTAAATATTTTAGTTATGCTGTATTGCAGTGTCCTTTTGCCATATTTATTGCAATATCTAGGAACAGCTAGCCCTTTCATACTATTTAAACTGGTGTTGTAATCCTGTATCAACTTGTGTTAATACTCGCTGACAAATTAAGATGTACCAAAGTGGAGCTCTAACTGATAATTTATTTACGGAATTATACATAAAAAATATTGAAATATTGTGTCTCTGGCGATGTACATCTTTATGTAGTAGCAACTTTAGTTCTGGGAATGACATTCATCGATCAGTGCTTTTGGATTTAAAAAAAAAATGAACTTGATTTATTTAGCAGTTATTTAATTATTTAAACTTTTTACAATTCTGTAATAAGAATTGCTTGGGATTTTAAGTCTTGTAAATTATTAAACTTCCACATTCTCTTCTCTTTAATGTTCACTATCTTTCCCCTGTCCTAAATGTTTGACATTTAACATTTTTGTCATTTTTTATTATTTTATTTTATTTTTGCCCCACAACAGGCCAGAAGGCCCAAATACAATGGTGAATTACATCACAAAACACCCAGGCTTGAGGAAAATCATATTTTTTATTTGTATTCTTATCGAGAATCGAACCCGGAACCTTCCGTGTGTGAGTCAAGCGTCTTGAACACTACACCGCGGAGGCCGCTTATGTTGTGAGGTTTTGTATATTTTTGTATTGATGCACTGTCTTTGTATATTTTTATATTGATGTAATGTTTCGTGATGTTTTTTGTTAGCCGCTTGGTGCACTGGTCAGTGCATTTGCCTACCACGCAAAAGGTCTCGGGTTCGATTCCCGATATGGTTGACATATTTATTTAAACAGGTGTTTTTACACAAAAAAAAATTTCGTAGTCTCCCGGACTGGCACTTCATACGTTTGACTGATAATCTAACCTTCATGTAATAGAAATGATCAAGATACGCTGCAATTGGTGTACCAATGCAGTGCCCCATGCAGTGCGTAAAGGGAATGATGATGATTGGCTGTCTTTGTTTACTTTTATACTAATGCGTTTTGTTTTATTTTTAAATGATGATCTTGTTTTGCATAATATTATTGTTGTTCTATATTATTCAATAACATTGTTCGTCTCAACTCAACACAGGACTTTGTGGATCTCAATAAATGTAAATTGAATTTTGATAATACGAAATTAATAAATAAAATACATAAAACATATTTCCTCTGTTTATCATTGTAAGCGGAACTTTAACACCAATTTTAAATCAAATTCAAAAGAATGATTCAGATGAAAACAAAACTAATTTTTACAAAAGTATAATAGGTATAACTAGTTATTTAGAGAATACGAACATACCAAAGGTATTAGTATACAAGGGTCACATGAAATCTTTAGTGAATTTGGCGTGTTGGATCGAAAATCCGCGTCTGACAAACAATATGGAATGGATGCGATTGTAGTGTCACCAACCCCCGTATCTATGCAACCTCTATGCAAAAACAATGCAGTATCGATGTATTAGCAATTGTCGCACCGCTGTCAAACATTAATGTTCTGCTTTTGTATCCGACGCCGCGCTGCGACGCCGACGCCCAGCGCCGCCGCATCGACGCTCATGTCACGCGTCACCAATTGATTAAATCCTCTGCGACGGGTGACGTTTATCGTCCCTGAGTACTTTGATCATCAAATATATCGAATATCGATTTAATTAGAAAGCTCCATCAATAATAGCCACTAGCGGATGTTCTATTTTGGCTCATAGATACACTAACAGAGGAGTGGAGATACGTCTAACAAGATTGGATTTTACCATTCTGAAATGAAAAAAAAATGGTCAAACTATTCGCATTTTTTTTTATTCTCCAAAACAAAATTTCAACCAGAGTACTAAAGCTAACGCCCATTTTTATTTTTAAAATAATCACCACCATTCTTTTCCGCACTTATGGACCATAAAGTACTGATTTGCACTCTAACCGGAGCCGGAACAGGAGCCCAATTACAGTGGTGAAATATGGCACAAAACGCGCAAGCTTGAGAAAAATCCCATTACTCTTTTTTGTGTTCTCACCGGGAATCGAACCGAGAACCATCGGTACATAAGTCAAGTGTCTCAACCACTACATCACGGAGACCGTCGTTTTTTGTCATTTTTCTTTCATGATGGTAAGATGATCATTCTCACGCTTCAAATGTCAGTTTAGGGACTATAAAATATTTAAGCACAAAAACGCACTTTAAAATATTTTTTTTATGTTAAATATTAATGGTGGAAAAACGTACCAACCATTATTCGACCACGAGGTGGATAATCTTGTTATTACTGATCTAGTACATCTAGTTATTACCGATTAAGAGGAAACGCGGTCTCTCTTTTCTTCACACAAACGTATTCTCGTATTTTCTCCCTGAATTGTAGCACTAGAGATATTGTTTTTTTACACACGAAAGATATTTATTAATTGCGTGTTCTTAAAGTTTTGTTTTTTTGATTAAATGTTTATTATGGGAACTAAAACCACTCAAAAACTCATAAAAAAGCCCAGTTTTGTCTGCTGTCTTTGGGCGTACGGTATACAAATAATATAAGTATTTAAAAAAATGCAAAGTGTCAAAAAATACAAACCAAGAAAATGAAATTTTGTTATTCTTTCAAAAAAAAAAACGACAAGGTTGGTTCAGTTTTGAGGTGCGGAAAACGGGACAACGAAACAATGACTTTGTTAATTTTACTAAGGCATAATCATTCTGACATGCAGTTGCCTTTTTTGTACAGTACAGGGAAGGTATTAACGAGAAAAAGACTGAAAAACAATGCTCAAATACCTGTTCATCAACAGTGTCTGCCACCGCATATTCTTTTAAATAAATAAACTCATAGTTGAAAATATTAACCTATAACAAACTCGAACTTACTGTGTTGATTCTTTTCCACTAAAATAAGAATTTAAATAGGTGTAGTTTTTTTAAATATTTTGTGAAATGTTATTTGAAATAAATATTTTTATTTAAAATTTACGTTATGAAGTTTTAGATATTCTGTCAATTTCATCAACAAAAATATTGATTTTATCGTGATCTTTGAAAAAATCATATATCTCAAAAGTGAATAAACAAACAATATCAAATTTTATGACTTCATTTAATTAATCAAATCTTAACTCAAATAATTATTTTGCCAATGTTTCTATAGTTATATTAGTATTGTAAAAAATAATTTTCTTGACTGTACTATTATACCCGTTCAGACTTAAATGTAAAAGTGTTATTGATTTTCTTTAAATACGTCTAAAAGTGATAAAAAGAAAATGTCTATCAACGCCGGTGAAGTAATAACTTCGTTGTGATTTTAAAGATTTGGCCGTCTGTGGATAGAAAATTATATGGCAAGGAGTTTACCATTGTGAATAAGTATAGATTCTGGTGGAAGATAGAGAGTTACGTGTTCAGTGTCGGATATTACAAAAGTTGTTTTACCCGGTGAAAAGAGGTTTTATCAAAATAACGTTAATGAGGATCGTTAACGCCATACAAAAGTTAGGAGGCTTTAAAATAACTAATTGTCAAATAAAAATACCCAAAAACAGAGGTGCTTCACTAAAAAAAAATATTCCTAAAGTACTGAAAATTGAATGTAGTAATGCAGAAAGCAGACAGCCATAGAAAAGTGAAAATGAGATATTAGCACTTTTGTGAAAAGAGTGATTAATCAAATATACGGAACAGTTTCAATGTATTTTACTTTGACAAGTGATAAAAGCATTTGTTATTTTAGAGAAAAAAATAAAAATAATTGTGTACTCGTATATGACAAGATTGAATGATTTTTAAATTCTGGCTGATTACACAACCCAAGTGCATTTTGTAGAAAATAGCCAGCCCTAGAAAAATTCTGATGTGTTTTTTGTCATTATGTTCTGTTTAAATTATTTTATTTTTATATTATGGTACTTAATTATAAAGAATCACTTAATTCGTTTATTAAAATAAATTTAAAAATAATTTCATAATGTTTTAAAGAAACTCTGGTGATTTGGTTTTGTTTGTCGAATTTCGTATAGTTGTAATTAAGTTAAAGTTAAATTTTAAAACTGGTACAGTAATACTGATATGCAACAGAATACCTCTTATGTGTCCCGCCGTTCAACAAAATCATTAACATCAACGTATACCTCACCTTTACAAAAGGGCTTAACCTCATTTGTATCATTTTGTCCTGATGCAGGGCGAATGGCATCCCTAGGGGACCTTCCATATACGTTCTTTCTTCGCTTGATTTGTCTCCCTCATTATCGTAATAGGACCCTCGTTTATACATTAGACTTTTCATGTAGTTCGTGATATTCGCGAGTTGCGTGCAAGAAATCGGAGACATTCCGTTCGAGTATAAATTGTTTGATATTATCAAACATTGTTAATGTTCATCCAGGTTAGTTGTGTGCACAGGTTGAATGGGGTAAAGAATCTGATTTGTTAGGAAAATTCGCGGTTTTAAAGCAGATTCTAATCGCGACATTTGTTGAAAGAGCAAGCGTGATCTTTTCAAATGAGATATGTATAACAGTAAAAAATATTCAATTTGCTTTGATATTTTTTAGTTCTGGCAAATGATTTATTTATTCATATTTTTCTCTTACAAACTATAAATAATAATAAAATAATGTGACCTCACTGGGCCAAGGACACTTAACAATACACTTTTTTGAAATGTTTTTACATTTGAGAATAAACAAAGATGACTCACTTAATAAACAGAGATAATTAACAAAATATTTAGACGGTTTTAAAAACAAGGTATATATGTGCATTGATATTTTTAATAAAACAAAATACACAATGAAAATAACAAAAACCTAACTTAACCAAAAACCTAACTTGTGGAGCAGTTGATTCGATATTGGTTTGGGCGAATGAGACAATCCATTTTACTTCTACCTCTCTGCACTATCCATTTTTTATAGCCTTTTTAAACATTTTCTCGTTACAAATTATTTTAATAGATAGTGGAAGTAGGCTATAGATTTTAATTAAATGATACTCAAAATCCCTTTGTCCAAAAGTGGTACTAGTTTGTATTTGTTTAAATTGTCTTTGTGTTGACCATGTTTAAAGCACACCAACATACATATAATGCTATTTTACAATGCAAAGTACAAGCCTTATACGAGTATACATGTATTTTTAAGTAAAAATAAAGCTGAATTCATAAAAAATATAGAAAAACACTGTACTCTTACACTACACACGAGCTAAATATTATATAAATAAATACCAAGCAAGTTTTGAGTTTTCAGAATAACCCATTACCATGTGTTTCAGCAGGTAAATGATAAAAAAGTTAAACTACAACGAAGAAATTGATTTCGTCAGTACCCGTACCTACGAATGATTTCTTACGACGCTAAACAACAATAAAAATAATGAAGTTTGCTTGAATTAAATTCTATAATATGATCGCCTAATTATAATATTCATATAACGCGGATTGAATCGGAAGAACGCAAATTTTAAAATACGTTAATATTTAAAATCGGATCAAATACTTTCATAATCAACCATTATGATCGTCTAGAGTAATTTTATATCTTTGGTTAAGAATTCAGAAAGATTTTGGCTGGTTTGTTTTCTTGCACAAATTTACATCTAACTGTATGGATGCCCATGATATCCTTGCTCAGATAAACCTTAATGTACCTCGCCGTAACTTGCGTATCAATCCTATCTTTGCTGTGGGAAATTATAAAACTAACATCGAATTATTTTCTCCTCTGCTAAGGATCCTCATAACAGTGAACGAAATCTCACTAAACGGAACTGTTGATGTGTTCCTACAGTGAAGGCAGGCATTTAAGAAGCAAGCGGTTTTGTCTCTCCTGACTCGCGATGTCACACTTGCCATTTTCGCCTAGATTATGCCTTATACTTACCATTTGTTAGTTAAACACTTTTATTAATTTAATTATATTAAAAAAATGTTTAGATTAAGTATTACTCATTTATGCCAATCTATTAGGGCTTACTTAAGCCTGTTGATTGACTTAAAAAAAAAAAAACTAATAAAAAGTGCATCCGGAGGAAAAAAAAAAAATGTTTTTTGATTAATGCAATTTGGTACGGAAACACTGTTTACTTTATTTACCAATCAAATATTAATCTCGCTTAAATATTATATTATACTTTATCCACAAATGTAAGGAAAAAATAAAAAGTACAAACTTTATAATTTTTTTTAATAGCATAAAACAGTTATTCCAATAAAAAAAATTGTCTCATATAACTACTACGTAGTTACCTACCAAAATAATTTTTCCAGCCAAAGTCAAAAACAAGATGTTTTAATTGTTTAACATTACGAGTTCATTCAAATATGTAGTGTGTATGAAATTCACAAAGAAATAAAAGGCAAAAATTTAATGAGCATTTTTGTTATTTTTATACGCTTTATGATTCGTTGTTATATTATACTTATAACTTATCAACAGATGAAATAATTGAAGGGATATCGATGTTCAAATATGGGCAGAATGGTGAATGTTACACAGTGTGTAAAGTGGCCACTTAAACCAGCCATTGACAGGTCAAAAGCCCTGTAGCTGCCTAGACTTCTATATTACCTTATCTTAAATGTTCTTCATCTCTGTTGTAATATATTAATATACACAGCTCCCCAAGGAGTTGAATCCAGTCCTTGTCAACAACAAATTAGACAAACTCAAAATATTGTTGATAAATCTACCTGGTCCATAAAGAAGTATAGAAATTGAAAAAATAACATTTTCAGGCGTTGCCTAGTATGAAGGTGAAATAATTTAATAAGATGAATCTCACCCGCATACATAAATAAAGGTTTTAGCTCTTTGACTTCAGAAACATCAACAGACGAAATAATTGAAGGGATATAGATGTTCAAATATAAGCAGAACGGTGAATGTTACAGTGTGTAAAGTGGCCAGTTAAACCGGCCATTGACAGGTCATAAGCTCTGTAGATGCCTATACTTCTATATTATCTTATCTTAAATGTTCTTCATCTCTGTTGTAATATGTTAATTATATGTAATAGTTCTTCAATGTACGCTAAATGAACTTTTTAACTATAAAATAATTACAAAAATATAAGAACTAAATATTAAAGGTTATTACAGGTCACGAGGCCGAGTCTCGAGCCATATTCACGAACTTCAACTACATAATTGTTCAGTGATGGTAAATTGCAACTGCAAAAAACTGAGTAGTGTTCAAAGTATAAAATATCTTGAAATAATTATAGACCAGTATTTGAGATGGAATGAACAAATTGAAACTATAACTGCAAAAATTAAGCGCTTAATACATTTTTTCATCCCACTTAGAAATATACTTAAAGTCCCGGACTTGAAACACCTATACCATGCAAATTCTGTGTTGACTTACGGTCTAATTGATTGGGGAGCTTGCACAAAAACCGCCCTTGAACCTGTAGCAATTGCACAGAAATCTTTAATCCGAGTCATCTTAAAAAAAACATTTCGCTATCCAAGTGACTTGCTCTTCAAAGAATTCAGAGTACTGAATATTATTCAACAGTATATATTGAGAACGGTAGTGGTTACACACATAAAGAGAGACATTTACCCAAGCGTCAACCACAACCATAATACAAGATACTCTAATAGGGATCTGATACTAAGTGAAGGGGTCAACACTGTTCTGGCATCGAGACAACACTGTAACGTAGGCAAAAAGGTCCATAACCTTTTGCCAGAATCGTGGAAAGACGGGAGTGTTGTCAAGTTACGGAAGGTGTTGACCTCGCTCTTTCATGACATTGGTCGTAGGGAGTCAGAAAAGTTGATGCATGCCACGGATTGGAGAACCTTACTGGATGTCAAAAATAAAATATAATAAATAAAGAATAATTTAAAAAATATATATTTATAGATGACAACCATGAAGTTTCGCATAAATAAATTGTCTATGTGTTTATGAATGTATGTATGTGTATGCGCATGGGTGTATGTACGTGTGTGTGTATGTACATGTGTATATATGTGTATATTTATATTTATGTGTGTATATATGTGTATGTCTGTATGTATATGAATCAAAATGTGTATCCGAATAAGTTTATATTTTGTTTGTCTGTGCTCTATATTAATTTGTTAAGTATTATAATATATTAAAATGTAATTGCCTAGCTTGGAACGGGGTATGTACCCTTGTTAGCTGGGCAAAGTGAATATGGAATTGCATTTTGATAAAGAGTGTGAATAAATAAATAAAATTAAAAAAAAATATTATGCGCCCGAGTACAGCCAAACGTAATCCGACACATACCGATTGTAAAACCGAAGTTTCGGCCAATTTTTAACTGAAACTGAAACTCATTTTATTCCCCAAAACTGACTGAAATCAAAACCAAAACATGATCAATGTTGATCAGTCACTTTTAACAAGATACTTGATAAAGTAAAGTAAAAGAGATATCTTATGAGTTGTTGTGATACGTAAACATAATATGATTTTTAAATGCTGCTTAAACACAATACTTTTGTATTGAAGGATGATGATGATTGAATAGACGTTATATTCGAAACGTCTATTCAATAATCACCATCATTCCCTTTCCACACCTAATGGTGCATAGCATAGGGCACTGCATTGGTACACCAATCACAGCGTATCAAGGAATGATCAAGATCATTTTTGTTAAATGAAGGTAAGGTGATCAGTCTTACGCCTCAGGTACCAGTCTAGAGACATTACAATATTCTAGTGTAATAATATTATTTAAGAGACCTCTTACATGGTAGACAAATGCGTTGACCTTTGTGCCACGAGGCTGACAATACTACAAGGCATAATTTAAATACAAGGCATAATTTAAATAACAGAATATATAGGTACAGGCTGTACAGTGTAACATAGAATGTGAATATCTGTTTTGAAGGCTATACTACCTTTTGCGGGATAGTTTCAATTGGTGGTTGGCGATGTGCTCTCTTATAAGTATATTCATAGACCGATCGAACCCTAAAAAGGTTCACGAAAAACGCTCGCATCCATATAAAGTGCCCAAGTAAATTCATAGACGAAATAATCGTATGAACTAAAATCTACTACCCATACATTACGTTGTTTCATTTTAAATTAATTATTTTAAATCAGTATCAATCAATACTGGAATGAAAAATTAGCTGTTAAATAATTTATTTTCAATCACAAATAAATGTATACTAATTTGTCGTCTTATCCGGATTCTTTTTGACGTTATTTCTAATTATATTAATAGTCACTCCACCTACTTTTTCCGATTTTATACTGGTACTTAAGTTTTTGTCAAATCAATATATGTACTCGTATAAAGGTTAATAAATTCTAACTCATTTACCATTTGTTTGATATAATTTTAGAAGTAAGCATGATCGTCACGCCTTCTGTTCTCTGATTTCTATTAAAAATTTACTCCAAAATAGCTTAAAAATATCTTGCTACATAACTGTAAGATCATTAAGCGATTTACTTAGATATTTTCTGGAAAGAAAGTCTATTTTTTATAAGCAGATTTCGTGGTTATTTTTGACTATTAAACACAACTTTTGTTTGCCTTGGTGTCTTGTTATCATTATTTAATTTTGCCATGGAGTTATCGATTTCCCGAAAAACTTTTACTAACTTTAACACGTCATAATTATTACTTAGTATTACGACGATCTTTTTACTATTACCACATCCAGTATTATCTTGATGGATCTTCTTCAAATTATAAACTGTGATGTTTTTTTCTCTATTTTTTTCCATTTGTAAATTATTCTATAATCTTTGGTGAATTGTTTTTCTTTACGACAGCGACATACGCAAATTTAATCTTAAATTCCTGGTTTTCTTTTTCTATTATGATCGTTTACGTCATTGAATTTTTTCATATACTTGTAAATTGTCATAACATTTTTAAATAGCGAAAGTTTACCAACAATATCTTAGTGTTTATTTTCAATTTTATTGATAATCTTACCTTTATTTGTAGCCACCACATTTTCTTTTGTTGAAAAATGATTCATAGAGTAAGGGATACGTTAATATTTGTTTTTTGTAAAATGAATGTTTATATGGATAAATGGATCAATTATTAATCAATAATTATTGAAAGTTCGTTTGGTGATTCTTCAGAAATGCTAGATTTATTATGTGACGCACCATCTATGAAATTTACAGTTGCTTTTCAATGTGGTTCATGTTGAATTGAGCGCATTTCCATTTGTTGCGATTTAAAGAATAAGTTTTACGAAAATTAACGTCGTCAATATTGGCACATAAAGAGTGAAATTCTTTTCGGTATTCGCAATATTGGATCCTATTACCTTGGTAAATAAAACTTCAGCTTTCAGCGCAACCTGTTATTTTTATTTACATTGTTTACATTAAAATTTGTTAATGGTTAATACTATTCATTAGATTTTTTATTTATGGTAATTTAGAAATGTCCGTCTATTTAATTATAGTCTTATTAAATTTTATAGTCTATGATTAAACATTTATCAATGAAAGAAAGATATTAAATGTCAAAACGATGAAATAGTGAATTGAACAACAGATTCACTCTTGAGTGAAAGTAATATTTAGACTACATACGTATGTGAGTTCAGATCATAAATTGTGCTATAAAACTTCTATTCACTCTAATATTTATGTACTATTATATATATTTATGTACTATAGTTTAAGTTGTGGGATATTTTCTATTAAGAATTTTTTTTAAGTGAATTTATTTTCAAATATCGTGCGTGAACAGATTTTACATGTCAGGTCATAAGAAAGGTTAGTAGGAAGTCTTATTATTATTTTCTAACAACACGTGATATGATCGAACATGATCTGTACCATTTTTCATGTTCAAATTTAATTGTTATTTTTTCCTGTTTCTAACGCCTTAGAGTATGTATTTTGCAATAAACATAAACGCATCGAATATGTAAATAATAAAAAAAACAATTAATGCGTAAACATATTGAAATATTTAATGTTTTCTTTTTTTAATTTTAGCTACAGAACAGCAGATATTTTTTTCCGTACTAACTCAATATCAACTCTATCTACGTTATTTTTTACTTGAATTAGACTTTTTCTACAATAAGGGCCAATTAAATGGAAAAATTAAAAACATTTACCTACGTTCTTTACAACCATCTTCAAAATTAAAAAACATATATTTAAATTACAAATGAATAGATTTGTTCAATCCGTTTCTAGTAAAATAGTTAAATACAAGGTATTTTCATGAAATTTATACGTTTGCTGATTTTTTAAATAAATTTTAAGAATTTACTGAACGGAAGGTAAATTATACTACCGAGTTCGAAGAACTTAAGCAATTTATAAGTTTAAACAAATTAAAGTTTATTAAATTGGGGCCAACCCAAATTGAGCGAACAAAGCTTCGACTGGCATGAGTGAGTCGATTTTATTCGATTACAGGTAGAATATAGGCGACTTTATTTTAGTACTTTCAGGAAGAGAAGTGAACTTTTAGTCCGGAGTATTTAACTATTCTCAAAACGTATTCTTTCAGTACAAAACTTGAAGCGGGACATTTTTTTTGGGGATTTTTTAAAACTGTAAGAAAAGTTTTTGAAACTTTGCCTTCCACTTCGTTGAATTTAATAAGACGTTTGTAATTATATTGTATCGTTCAGGAAATGGATAGATTTTGTATGAATTTTATAACAAATTAATAATTTTTAATATGTCGTCCGAGTGAACGATTTATTTGATGTGTGCGATAAATATTCATATCTCATATGTAATGTTCCCGGACCGTATCCACGCAGAACGAAGAAAACAGTTATGTGTGTAAATAAATAATTATTACCTATAAAAAGAAAATGAAACAGTTTTACATTCAACAATATTTTGCTAATTTTTATTACACAATGATAATGTTAAATTATAACCACTCGTTAGGAAGGCATCAACCCACATTTTTGAGACTGGTGTTGTACAAATAATAAAACACGAGTAACTATTAAACCAATCTGCATGCAAATCACGGCGTTTGCCTGTAATTAAGTAAATCAAGCGACACTTGGTTTCATTATGGAGATTATTATTGGATGATAGGGGAATTAGCTGGTAGTAGGGAAGCCATTTGTTGAATTAAAAAAAAATAATACCCTGTTTTGAGTAGAACGCACGCAATAGTCAGGGCCACGCTTTTAAGATATAATAAAAATGACAAATATTAATTTACCGAACTATACTAGATGGCTACTGATTTTTCAATAAAAAAACTGCACTCGAAGTGTTACCAACTTTACGCTGCTATAGCAACCAAACGGTTAATGACAGTGCGCTCATGTTTTGACGCGTGTCAGTTTGTTATATTGTTAATAATTCTACAGAAGCATATTGTTTTACGTAGCAGTTTGAAAAAGTTATCGAAATGGAATTCAAACTCAACAGTGTTATTGCTCTGTTTTTGGCTTGAAAATCACAACCGGCCACTATTAACGAGCTACGATATTAACATGTCAAAATAATTTTTGTGTATCGGACCATTTCACGTTACAATAATACTGGAAGCATAAAAAACGCCATGAAGGTGGACATTCAAAAACAGCAACATTGACAGAAATGGTTCAAAAGCTGAAGGCCAGAATTTAACGGAATCTACCACAAAGCGCAGTTAAAATGGCGAAAAATCTCAATGTGTCTGCTCGTAGCATGGGACACATATTAAAAAATAAACTACAATTAAAGCCCTACAAAATGCAAAAATTGCAAGATTTAATGCCCCCACAAAAGGCAGTTCGCTTGGCAAGAGCAAAGCTGTTAAAACACTTGCACGTTGGTTGCGAGCTAGAAAATTTTGTTTTTTCTGATTAAAATATTTTTACGGTTCAGAAATATTTAAACAAACAAAACTATCGTGTATGTTTACAGCGCAAATAAAAAAAAAAACCATTAAGATCAGCGAAATGCTCTGCAAAAGCAAGCGCCTGCATCAGTGGTGGTTTGGGCCGCGAAACTTGCCACGGGACGCTCACCACTCTTCATTTTAACACAACAATTGCCTCCATATTCCCCGGACTTAGACTCAATGGACTTTCCCATATAGTACATTCTAGAGGCCAAAGTATCAGCTAAAAAATATGAGACGGTCAACGCTTTAAAGATTTCTCTTCGCCGAAAATGAGACAAAATACCATCAGCCCACATTCGTGCAGCGTGTGAAGCTTTCTTGGACAGACTCGATGCTTTTATCCACGCTAAAGGTAGCTACACCGAGCACTAATATAAAAAATAATGTTTTTATGATAAACTGAAGTTTTTAAATTCAAAAAACCTAAATTAACAAAATTACAGAATTTTTGTGGGTAACACTTCTAGTGCCGAACCATGTATTGTATTACTATGATAAAGGGATATACTTTAATTTTTGGCTTGCAATTTGCTTGAAGTTGCTATGTATGTACATAATATATTTCAATTAAATAATACGTATGTGGATGGCAAAATATGTGCATTTGGTAAATGTTTGCAAAATGCAATTAGATACATCGAAAATAGAGCGTTTTAATACTTCGTTTGAAAAATTTTAGAATTTGCAAGTCTAGAAATAAATAAATTGTTTTGTTTTATTAAGCTTTTAAGGTTTTGAAACTTAAGGGGAAGATAGTCTAAAAATAATTGATTTATCTGAGTTGCCCATATGACAGTATTTAAAAAACGTTCTTTATTTTAAAAATATTAAATAAGATCATTTTTTATGCGTTTAAAAAAAAGATCAAGGTGAAAAATAAAGTAATCAAATCCGCAGCAAATTTTGATCCGGAACACATTTTGGTTTCCTACATAAGGAGGCTCCACAGACGCGCCGATTTTATTGTGAGCCCAGCAATTAGCCGGCGTCGAATAACGGCTCATTCAATTAAACAAATTAAGGCTAAATTCGTTCCGTGACTGTTCCCCCTTTTGAGTTTACCCCTTCTTTGTGGAGGAATAACATTTATTTGCCGAATGCGGCAACTGTTTACCAGACAACTACTGAGGGTACGTACGGCTGGCGAGCAAGACAGGGTGCCTTTAAGTAAACACCATGGCGGGGGCATCTAGACGACAAAACAAAAGAACAAACAATACCTTTAAAAATTTTAATTAAATTTAATTCTTAAAGATAAAAGAAGTAAAGATTCACATTTTTTCTAAGCCCTAATCGTGCAAAGGGCATTGCATTATGAGATTTTGTGTTTCTTCAAGATCGTAAAGTTAACAAAAAATCTAGACAGCAAAAGAGAAGAAAAAATATTATTGTAATTATTTTATTTGAATATTTATTAAGTCCTAGCCATATTCAACAAATATATAACAACAACAATAACAACAACAAACCATCACGCCTTTTCCCCGTAGGGGTAGGCAGAGAGGATAGAACGCCATAACACTTTATCTTGGCATACAGACCTCGCTTCCTCTACATTCATACATCTTCTCATGCACGCACGCCGATTATTCCTACTTTTGACATGTCCATCTTCAAGTATTTGATGGACTTGGTCGTGCCATGTCTTTCTCGGTCTTCTTCGTTTTCTGCATCCATCAACATTTGCATCGTAGATCATTTTAGCCGTTCTTTCGCTGTCCATTCGCTCTACATGTCCAAACCAACGCAGCACCCCTCTCTTGATTCTGTCAATAATGCATGTTTCAGCCTTACACACTTCACGGATCTCGACATTTGTGCACCTATCATACATCGTTTTACCACACATACGCCCGAGGGATCGCATTTCGACAGCATTCAACCTACTTTCATCATTATTTTTCCAATTCCATACTTCGCTCCTATACATTAGAGTTGGAACTAGAACTCCGTTGTGGACTGCTAGTTTAGCCTCCTGCGATAAAAATTGGTTTGCCAAAGTAGATTTTAGTGCACCGTTTACCCTGTTCCCAGCACTCACCCTCCTTTCAATATCTTTCTCGGCCTTTTCGTCCCTAGTAAACATACTTCCCAGGTACACAAATTCTTCTACCTGATTCAGAATATCTACGCTGATCTCACATTTAGTTATATTTTCATCCCTTTCAAAAACCATCACTTTCGATTTATCAACATTCATAAGCAAATCGCTTTTCTTGCATACATCGCAGACTTTTGAAAAATATATATTTATATATAAATGTCTTTTGTACTTTTCCAGTGTCACATTACAAATTACGAATTTCATGATAGTATTCTTGTATCATATGAAACAAATTAAACCATACAAATATTTTGAGATTGTTCAAATTTTATACTTGTAGAAAATCACTGAACTCGAAGAAAAATCGTGGAAGTAAACTTTTTTGTTTTTTAAGCGTTTTTCTGCAATTCTGTTTAAATTATTTAAAAAACAATTAACTATTAAAATTAATTTTTCAACAACCTTTAAACCAAAAACTCTCAAAAAATGTGTTTTTTAAAGTTATGAGCAATAATTAAGCCCTAAAAATTGTATTTTAAATTACTTTAACTTTTTTGTTTTTGAATAGCATTTAAAACATAAAAGGATTTCTAAGACCTGAAATATTGGCGAAATTTACTTGCAGACCGCATTATAAATTTACGTACAAAACAAGCTTAAATTAACCGCATCAAAAATAATCAAAGCAAAAAATTCCAGTTCACTCGAAATCTGTAAAGTACTGCGGGCAAGGTAAAGCTCTGCGGGAGCTTTGTGCTTTCAGTGATTCGATATTGCCTCTTTTTGTGTATGCGGAGCGGCTTAGTTTTTGTGTTTGCCGAATGCAGCGGTTATATTTCTCTAGATGCGCGGATCAGGGAGGCTACGCGGCTATAAATTATCTCTTTATGGCCGTCATCCCGTATGCTCGTAAAAGTAATAAATTTATGACAGCGGGAATTCGATAAAACAACTTCTAGGATTAGGATAAAGGGGCTGAGCAGTTACAGGCGTAAATGGCTCTACGCGAAATAGTTTTCTCTTTATGTCTATATAATGAACGACTCCAAGTGCCTTACAAACAAGTATTTTATGTTATCACGTAAAAAGATTTCCACTAAATAAAAATACTCAGGCGCAAAGAAAAAATATTGGGCCCAAAACATATATATGGTAAATAAAAAAAATAGTAGGTTATAGTATTGTCCTAGAGAGAAGCAATTTTTAATTAATTATAAAAGAAGACTATAAATCTTATAAAGTAAAAAATAAAAACAGGCACACAGAAAGAGATCATTGTGTATTTGTGGGGGTCAAAGTCCATTGATCGATAACACACAAATGTGCTAAATGATGTAACTGTAAACATAGAGTAACGACTGCAAGAAGAAACTCAGCGTTTTCCATTAAATACAATACATTACATTCTGCAAGACCAATAGTATTGCATATAAGACATATGTCTATACAAGAGTAACGTTCTGGAGCACATTAACTTTGTTCCCACCATGGAGACATGAATAAAAAATGAGCTCGGACTATAAAGATACCACAAAACGTGGCCTTGTTAGTTCAACGCATCATCGCCGTAATACTAGCTCGACATAATTCAATTCATTGTGTATGTGCCATGTAATAAATGCGCATTGAACGCCAACCTCGTTTTTTCTGTCAATCTCCAACTGGGGTAGGAATCACAACCCTCAACAACTTGAATCCCACATATTCGTACAAAACAACAAAAAAAAATACCCCGATTGGTGCTTTCAATTCTCGTATTTTTAATTTTAATACATTTAAGTCATGGATTATTTTGTATTAAATTCAGCGTACGATGGGGCTACATGTATGCTGTTTTACGTCAACAAAATATACGCTTACATTTTTTTATATGTTCAAGTGTAACATTAGTTTAATGTTAATATGAAACTGTTTTTTTTTAATAATTTTACTTGACAATTTGGCTAATTAAAAAAAATCTGAACTATCCTTTCACCACTTTTAGTGTGCATATTACTAATTTTAATATTAAATAAAACACTTATTTTATTTGACTCCAAATTATTAATTTTATTTTTTAACACAAAAACGAAAATACGGTGAATTATTTCGCCTTGTTAGAGCATTTTAAAACGAATGTTATGTGCGAATGTTGTTAGAAAAATGAGCTAACAAAGTGAAATAATTGTCCGAATTTTTCATTTTTGTGTTCAAAAATAAAATAAAACAATTTAAGTAGACTCTAATCAGTGTTATATATTAATATCATTATTTTAAAATTATAATACGGTTTTTTTTAAATTAAGACAAATGATACTTTAATCAACAGATTTGGAATATTCAGTGATCGCTTTCGCGACATTTTCGAGACTTGTATCTTTTTTGAGAAATTCAATGTATGTATACAAATATGAAAAAAAAACAAAATTAAATTATTTTTGTCAACTAAGAGTCAGTATCTGGTTCAAAAATAAGGTAAGCGAATAAGACCACTGGATATTCCAAATCTGTGAATTAAAGTATCACTCGTCTTTTATTTCTATAATAAATTACAACGAACATTTATCAAGAATTTTCTCTTGCAAACTTAAATGTTTTTATGATATGGAGTTAAACAAAATAAAAAGCAAGTCAATAAATGTTGCAAATCATAAATGAAATTATTATTTAAACGTGTAAATAGTGTTTTTAATGATAACACAAAAGGTCGTGCATTAATTAATAGTACCTATAATTTTTTAGAAAAAAATCCCTTGTTACACTATTTCGTGTATTGTGCACAGCATTAAAAAAATATATTTTAGTAAATATACAAACATATTTACAATAACTATGTGTGTGAGTTAATGATCATTGGTATACTGTAGTTCGACGCTTCAGATTTACCTCCGATCCTCAGTGGCCTCTTGTCGCAGAGCAATCGTACCTCGCTACCGCCTATCCATGCTCCGAACCTTTAGGTGTGTATACACTGCGTACTTCACTCCATAGAATCAACATCCCCAATTCCCAGTTTAGAGCCGGGATCGCTCACCCCACTACTGTATGAACAAGGTATGAGCCCTGGAACCGATAGTACAGACGCGACGCCCGCCGCCGCCATTCCCCGCTCGCCGCGACGCCTTTTCACGCCAACGAAGGTAGACGATTTGCCATTACAGTACTACACGATATTACTATTTCAGAATAAAGAAATAGCGTATTTAACTCGGTTACGAAGAAATTATATAATTTTTCTTATATTTAATACATAGTGTCTTGCAAATCAATAAAGTGATGAATTAAATATGTTTTTACGTCCTCATTGATTATTAAGTCCAGTTTTCAAAAAAAAAGACGATTGGAGACTTTGAGTAATGAGTGCCTAATACGAGAGTTGATCTTGTCTTAAATAAATAACTAAATGCATGTCTTAATTAGATATTCAGTGGAAATTTTTACAAAAATACTACATTTATATTTTTTCAAATTTTATTTTTTGACGGTTTTTTACGCACGAACGTTAAAAAAAATGTATTGATTTTGTCTTTTAGATTTGTTTGATAACTTACACTTTACTTATTTTGAGTAAGCAGTGGTTTATATTTTCTTCAATGCAGGAAAGTTTTTCCTATTTTTTCATAAAATTCTCCTCTTTTTCTCTCCTTTATATCATGTTTTGATTCCTATTAAAGCGGGTTCTATTCAAAACAGTAATATTTAAATGTATTTTTTAAATACGTATTGAAACTAAAAATTAATAACTCCTTTAAATAAACTGTTTAGTTAGTTGAAATAGCCAATGAGGAACTTTAGCCTAACAGGAAATTAAATACAAAAGTAAAAAACGCGGGGTAAATATTAAAGCATTAAATTGTACGGCAAAGTTTCTTGAAAATGTATAAATTTTTTATTATTTTTATTATGAAAACTACTACTTTGAATGACGTCACTGGTTCATATGAATCAACCTATGATATGAGAACTATGGAAGATTTCCGGTCTGCTTGCCGTTTCTGGACCAATGGGAAGAACTAAATGAGAAACGGAAATGAACCTCTAACGTCACACGAGGAATTATTTCAGATACACAAAACTTTGTAACGCTGATAATACGAAACATAAAAATCGAAAAAAAAAATTTGGCTTAGTTTAAAAGTCTTTAAAAAAATGTTTTTTTTTAAAACCACTAAATTTACTAATTGGCAAAAGCCCGTTAATTTGAAATAAATATTTTAATAAAGTTGAATAATAAAAAATAAATTCAAATAACCACATGCACCCGTCTTGTGATGTAGTAGTTAGCGCGTCCGGTCTGGTATCTGAAGAATATATAAAACTGATTATGTTACAAATAATCGAAAAGCACTATACCTAACCGGTGAACCAATCAAATCTATTCAAAGTTACGAAGTAGAATAAAAACTGCGAATCAAGTAGAGTTTCGGAAGCCCAATCATACGCAGAATGGTGAATATTAATTTACCTTATTTAAATTCACGAATATTTCCTTCATCTTCGTTGCGATATACATCTATGTATTTAGAATCAAATGATTTAATAATCTGCGGTTTACTTTGCATTTAAATAACTAAGTTTGATTAATTTATTTCTCCGTTTGAAGTCATGTCGTGACTTGATTTATACTATTTTAGAAATACTGCATCATGAGATTTATTGCAGTTTAATTCTACACGTTGTTCTTAGTTTGTTCCAAATGAAATTTGACTAATTTATGTGGTGACACATTTGTGAGATATAACCTCACGGGTGGTTTTGAAATAGCTTGCAAATTCACTAAGCAACTTGATAACACTTTTTTTTAAAAACAAGTATTATTTCATTTGAAATGGAAAAAAAACGTGTTTTTATATAAATTGTATATATCCATATTTCTTTCATTTTAACAAATGGTATATTTATTATTGATATAGTTCAAACTAAGTAAATACCTACATATTATTAGATGGCAGGCCCTACTGTTTTTGTGTGTGCATTTTTTATTATTATTTATAATAATTTAAGCTGTACGTCTGTTTGTATTAGATGTAAATCAAATAAATGGAATGTAGGTATGTGAAAAGGCAAGGCACATATATGTGTTTAGTGTCAATATTTTGATAAATTATTCTTTTATCGGCGTACAATAATATCCGACAGTGAAATTTACCTGAGTAAAAAATTGTTTGATTATTTTTTTCTGGTTTTTTTTTTTAGAAAGAAATATTTAAGTTCTTAAGATTTACCCAAATATTTAATTTTGACGGCCATTTTTAACAAGTGGAATCAAGTTGAGGTAAAGTGGGATTCGAGCCACGGAACTTTAGTCCGTGAGTCCGAGACACTAGCCACAGGACCACAACCCGATTAAATTTTATAAGAAAATAAGATGTTTTCTGATTTTAGCTTGTGTTTTCGTGGCAAAATAATGTTCCTCGTGGCTTGAAGTATTATAAATGAGATAAAGCAAAAATAAAATTTTTATTACCTTCAAATTCAATAATAAATTTATTTAGCGGTATAATGGTGTATTAATTAATATCGATAGATCATGGATGTAGTTACAAATTTGAAAATAATTAAAAATGTGTTAAAATAAGTATTGTTGAAAACATAATGGCTTAATATATCGCACTATGATTATTATTATAGAACAGGTATAAAAAAAACGTATTGAATTTAAAATAAAAATATATATATATACTACGGAAATAAGTAATGTTACTAATGAGTAGCCGGTTACTACTAAAATGGATAAAAGCATAAAATCTTAACTCCTTTTTTGAATCTAGTAAATTAAATGTAAGTAAAATTTGTCGGCCTCGTTGTGTAACGGTCAGCGCGTTTGCCTACCAAGCAAGAAAATAATCTGATTATGACTGATCTTGTACATCTAGCTGTTACCGATTCAGAGGAAACGCGGTTTCGCCTTTCTTCACACAGACGGTTTTTCGTATTTTCTCCCCGGATTTTAACACTAGAGCAATGTATTTTTTACACACTATAGATATTCATTATTTGCGAGTTCATTTTTTTTTTATAAGATGTTACTATGGGAATTAGAACCATCCGAAAACTCATCAAAGCTCCCAGTTTTATATACTGTATTATATATATACCTATTTTTGAAAACCCAGAAAAGGCAAAAAACAACAAAACCGGAAATAAGATTATGCCACTCTTTTAAAAGAAAGCAACAAAATCGCTCCGGTTTTGAGGTGCGGAAAACGGGACAACAAAACGAGAACTTTGCTAATTTTAGTTAGACATAATTAGTCTAACATGCTGTTGTCTTTTATGTACAGTACAGGGAAGGCTATTACGAGATCATATAATATACTGTAATTACGTTTATTATATAACCCCAATTTCGACAGTGTCGTAAAGCTAATGGAGTGATTTATTAAAGGAAGATATATCGTATTCGCATTTGATTGGTGCGAATACATACCTCCATAAATATATACTCGTATGTCTGCGTATTATAATGCGAATCGGATCGTATGTAAAATGTCGACTATGCGACGTAGTAAATCTGGAATTGTTAATTGTAAAACGTGAACCCGTCCAAAGTTAATCTATATCACAGGGCGATGCAGATTCACTTCGACAATTAAATCCCAATAGGCGCCATTATGCGCGATACAATAATCCATCGCGTCATGGTGATCTACTTTGCCAAATGTAACCGAATGCAGCGTAAAGCCGTTCATAGACCGGCGTGGGTCCAATTAAACGAAAATTAGCTATAGGCAAAAATCTGCTAATGGCCATCGACAAATATTCGTCAGTCAGCGATGTCTATCTATCAATGGGAAGAATAAAAGATTCTTATCTGATTATCCTTTAACACGTTTTTACCTAATGAGAGAGTTATCTATCAAATTAATAATGTTTTATGTGTTTATTTGTTAATACAATATATTTTCTTTATATTATAAATTGCGAGGAAAATCTCCGATAAAAAAAAGTCAAATTTGTCAACATGTTCATTTTTCCTTTTCCGCTCCTAATAGTGCACAGGGCACTGCATGGGTGCATGGGTGCACCAATCGCAGCATATTTTGATCATTTTTGTTACATGAAGGTAAGATGATCAGTTTTACGTTTGAGGTACCAGTCTAGGGACTACAAAATATTCTCGTGTAAAAACACGGTTTTGTTAACAGTGGAACTAAAAAAACCTACTCAACTTTTTTTGCATATATATGTAAATTAAGTTTTCACTGCGTAGCAAGAACAACGTATTTTTTAATAAAAAACACACATTTTTTTACTTCAAACACCTTACCTCAAAAACTTTGAAATATTTGTTTAAAAAAACATTTTTGTAAATGTTGATGTTTAAATATCTCTAAAATCAACATCAATGAGTCAGTATTTTGTCTACTGAAAATTCAAATAAGTTATTGTAACTTTTAAAGCGTGTTCGTTTCAATGAGCAATTATTCAAATCTCTCTTTCTTCGGCAAACACAGCCAATTTAGTATTCATTTTTAAATAAAACACATTCTTTTTGTTTGCCGAGTGTTATCGCTCGCCGGCGATTACCATTAAAATAATTAGAAAAGGTGGAGGGTGGGCTCAGCCGGGGGGCTGTTTTCATTATCGATAATGTTATTTGCCAAGCTTTGTTTACGCACAAGTCGCGAGTTTTGTTTTCTTTTGCAGCGGGCTCAAATATCGCGGGTGGCTGTGTAAAGTAAACATCGGTGCGGTGTGCGCCCGCGTTCTCTTCACGCCGCCACTGACTTGCGATAAAGCAGAATATTATCGTATGTGGAAAAAATAATAACGAATATTAGCGTAAGCAAATTTTTACAACAGGCAAATCCTAACTCCAAAGGGATTTACCATGCCTTATCATAGTTAATTTATTAGTTCCGAGAATTAAAAGAAAAGCAACCAACATAGCGAAAGATAATAAATAATGATGGATAATTCATCCACGTTATTGTAGTCGAATACAGCCGTCGGGAATTCCTTGAACCCTTTCCATAAATACAAGTTATAAAAATAAAATTTAACCATGATTCGGGTAAATATTTTCATTTTATAAGAGAAAAAAATAGCTTATCAAGTTTTATATAAACAGATTATTAATTTAAATTTAAAAACAGATAAAAAATAAATTCAATTGAAAATTTCAAAGGACAATAATTTTGAAAAAAAAAAAAAAGCAATCATCATTATTTCCTTTCCGCACCTAATGGCACATAGGGCACTGCATTGGTTCACCAATTGCATTGTATCTTGATCACTTTTGTTGCATGAAGGTAAGATGACAGGGGCGAACCGTATATAGAAGCGATTATGCGCAGCTTACCATTTTATTTGACTAACCATAATGATGTTTTACTGTTCCTTTACTTACAGAAAAACAAATAAATAATTACTATTTATTTTAAAAAAAATGTATTTTTATCCTAATACAAATATTCATACTAATAAAACCCAGCGTTTTCGGTGAGCCAAGAAACTAGCCGATTATTCCAGCTTATTTTTTCAGACGAATAAGTATCCCTACTATATTTTGAATGTCTTAACCCCCATTGCGGGATTTTTTTCCTATGTTAAACATGCAGATTACAGAAATTGTTTGAAGATTCTTGATTTGGAAAACAGTATTTCAAACATTATTTCTTAAGGGCTATTTTTCTTTGAGATGGTACTTTTGACATAAGACCATAATACTATCGTGGGTCATATTGCAAGACATATAGCACTCCACGCGGCCGTTTTTAGCACTATTAATTACTAGAACAATGCGGCCAGTTGACATTTCAATTGAATACCTAATGTCAACTGAATTCATAGTGGTATTTTTATTTATTTTTAAATTAATTATATATTAAATTAATGGATAATATATCTATATAATTTAATGTATCACGAAGTAACATCGTTTGAACACTAAAAATGTAGATAATAGTTACTATTTTCAATAATGATGGGCCTAGAAGTGCGGTCATGTACGATACTTTCACAAAATAAATCTAATCGACAAAATCTAGATACCTACTACAAATGACGTATTCTGATTGAATAAATAAATAATATGAGTCCTAATTAAAAAGTGAAAAAAATCATATTGTTAATTGTATAACTGTAGTGAGAATCATTGAGTTTGACAGGGTTTTGCATTTAACAGCTCTTAGCATAAAAACAAAACAAGTAAGTATTTACTTAAGTATCTCTGCAATTACAAAGTTCTTTCAAGGATTTTTTAAAATAAAATTTAAAAAAACATATTTTTCAAGTGAAATGATTGAATGTTTATTTTACAAACAAATACACGCTTTTACTGTTTCATTTTCAATGAGCATCTTAAGTTGAACGCAATTCGGTGCAATACGTATTTTATAACTATATATAGCAATTTACAAAAATACTGTATTAAAGAATTGGGTGTAAATAAAGGTTGGGTTCATTTTTAAGTAAAGTGCTAAAGGTCATGCGTCATTCGAAAGAAAATTTTCTTTTGATATTGTGTTTGCTTTAACGTAAGTTATATTATTTTATTAAATTACATGTCTTAAAATTAAAAAATCAAGTAGACAAAAATGATCATTTTTGACATCATCTGTTTGCGTCAAATCGAGAGAATAATGCGCCTAAAGCTGTTCACATTATAAGCGCAATATTCTATGAATTATTAAATATTTTATTTTTTTTCATTGTGTCTCTTTGTTTTCTTCATTTGGGAAAAAAACTGACGCAATTTATTTTAACACCCAATATATTATAACGGTATATTTGTAAAATACATATTGCAACACGTTGCTTTCAACTCAAGATGCTCATTGAAAATAAAATACCAAAAGCGTGTATCTGAATGTATGCATTAACATGTTTCATAAATTTTAAAACAATTTCCCTCGTGAAATCATGTAACAAAAGGAGAAAAATTTAATAAGAAAGGAAAAGCTGACTGACTAAGGGGATGCACGCAACGGAAACACCTTAGGGGATGCTTCCTTCTCTCTACTCTTTCCGGGTTTATTCTGGTTTATTCAATTATGCGAATATTGCCCAGTGCAGATTGCGCCGTGCCATTCTAAACTTCACAAACTGTTGTTTGTACGAGAGAAATAATCAAAACGTCATAAAACTATCCACGGAGTAAGGAAGCATCATAAATTTTGGTGTCGACATTTTGGCGCGGGTTGGCGCTTTCCGAATATCGGATATACATATACATCGTTATAATACTTTTTAACCTAAAATTACATGTTTCACAAAAACCTTCATGTAGACTTAGTGTTTTATTTTTCGAGATGACCCATAAAGTTACAAAATAAAAGGTTATTGAATTTAACACCCCAATACCCGTTTTGCTAAGTATACTTATGAATGAATTTTTACTGCTTTTCCAATACATAGGAGTGCTTTGTTTAAGGTTTCAAATGACAAGTAGTTTCCTTTCTTTAGTCAATATCTTATTTGCTACGAGTGTTTTTTATTGGTTGATATTTAAATAATCAGTTTCGATATAATGCGGGTATTGAAACCATTTAAACATGCAGAGATATATGGAAAACTATATAAAACATAAAATTAGTTTGTCCCCAACTAGAATACTGTACTTCTATTTGGTCACTTGACTATAATATTAGTATTAATGTACTAGAAAGGGTCCAACAAAAATTCTTTGAACAGGTCGACTACCGGTTAAACCTTAACTTTTCTTACTATGCTTAAAGTATGCAGTACCATGGAATAAACTCTCTTAAAAATCGAAGGATAATGTTTTTTTAATACAAATTACTAAAAAATAAAATTGATTCCTCTAATTTGCTTGAAAGACGTCTATTCCGTGTGTTATCTAGACCGACAAGACAAAATCTTCCGTTTTACACAGATATTGCGTCAATAAACTATTTACAACAACCTACAAATCCTAGAATATACGACCAATGTAACAATAAATGTACCGAGGCTGGTATTTTTTATGACAATGTATGTAAATTTAGGTCAAAAATCATAGAAATATTAAGAGAAGCATATATTAAATTCACTTTATTATTACATACATATTTTTTTAAATATTTTCTTTGACATATGTTAAATTTGTTGTATTTAACTTAATTTAATTTATTGTATTAAGTGTAAACATTTTTTTTTATGTATGCATGAGTGTCATTCACTTATATAGATTAATAAAAAGAAATTGACAATTTTTGTGTACTGACTGTTTATTTACCCAATAAAGTAAATGATAGAAACAGCCTATGTACAAACAATGGATTTAACTTTGAAAGTTTTAGAAGTATTTAGAGCTTAGGAATCAAGATATATTTCAGTATTAAAGAACCTGCATTGTCGATGCTTTAGTAGAAAAGTGTAGAATGGTTGTGAGGAGTTCTGGTACTCGAGAAAAGCAAAGGAGATCTTATTCGAGGGAATAAACCCTTATAAATCAGGATAAGATGAAAACAGCCACTAAAGTATGAGAGGGTCGAGCAGTTATAGGGGACAAGTTAAATATTATATCATTAAACAAGGATTAAAATGGCAGATTTATAACATTGACTATGATTTAACAAAAGTGTAATTAAAATAGGGAAAGCCATATTCGTGGGAAACAAAAACAATATAATATAATAAGTTTAAAAAATAATGAACATATCACTTCAGATAAAAAATAGGCGTAAATAACGCGATACTACGAAGTTATTATTTTGTACTGTTATCGTATGTACGCATATAATATTATTAGGGATTTGAACTACGTAAAAATGTAGTTTTTAATAAATATAAAAGATAACTAATATCATTGATTTATGCTTTCAATAATTGCGGCATGTAATTTGAATGTACGTAAATCACAATATGTTATTTATTATACACAATATTACTGAAAAAAAAATTAAGACTTTATAAAATATACGTTAATACTATATTTGACAGCAAAAGCAAATAATTAAACGTATTGATTTAATATGTAAACAATATTTTGAGTTAGTTTAAATGTTTTTAAGGAAATAATGGGTTTTGCACCGCAGGATACATTAAGATTAACGTATTACAATAGAGACGGAGAACATTTTAGAGGTGGAAATGAGGAAGTCTCCGCATTTACCCTTTAATATGCCCTACACATGCCCAGACTTCCTAATTTCCTTCTCTGATTTTTTTTTGTCTCTGTTGTAATATGTGTCTTGCTATTTTATACCGAAAATTACTAAAAACGACATTTATATTGATTAAATAAATACAATGAACAATTTTAATTTTCTCACTCCGAAAAAGTTTTCGTACTTATGTCACGTTGAATTTAATATTACGCCGGGATTAAGGGGGTTCGTAGCCGCTGTACCCCGCCGCGTTAGTCAGGCGAAAATGAAAAATGATTCGAACAATTTCGAACACTTTTTTTCTGATAATCAGGGAGGCGGAAAAGCTTACGCAAAACAAAGAATGCCTGTTCTTTATAACACGTTCACTGGGGAATGAGATTTCTTCTTTAACATTTCCAGATTCAAGGAATGATTGATACAACAGGGAAAAGTAATTTAAGAAACTTCCAAATAAGATAAACCCTTCGAGAGTATTAGCTGTTTGATACATTACACCTGTTTGATTATTCGCTAATTATAGTATAATGTAATACTGGTGTAAAGCGCAATGTAGCTTGTTTTGTAACAAAGTAATAAATTAATCGTTTTACCTTGTATTTATTTTCTAAGAAAGTTAGGAATAACCGTTTAAAGGTAATATTTTAATTAGATTTTTTAATTTCAGTGCTGAAAATGTAAAGCTACCTCAGAGCAGATTGTGTAGGTATAGTATATTACCTGTTCTGAGATGACTAGCGTATAAGCTTTTCCTTAGATATTTTTTTTGTTGTACGTTTTTAATTTTATGAATATCATTTTTGACGCTCACAGAGAATGTTTGAATCCTGAATATCCGGAAACTTTTTATTAAATTTTAAAATTTTAACAAAACCTTACTATGTTTATACATGCTTAAACTACTACCACTACTACAACTACCATCACGCCATTTCTCCGTAGGGGTAGGCAGAGAGAATGGACCGCCACACATGTCTATCCTGGCATACAATCCTAGCCTCTTCCACATTCATACATCTTGTCATACATGTCCTTCGGTTCCGTCTGCTTTTGACATGACCAGACTTAAGATTTTGGTTTATCTGATCATGCCACGTCTTTCTTAGTCCTCCTCGTCTCACGTTGCTGTTCATTTTCGCCATATATACTTGTTTTACCATTCTTTCGTCGTCCATTTGTTCTAGGTGACCAAACCATCTCAGAGACCCTTTCTTAATCTTATCAATTATACTTGACTCAGATTTACACTCTCGCCTGATTTCATTATTCGTAACCCTGTCATACATTGATTTCCCACACATTCGTCGAAGAGATCGCATTTTAACCGCGTTCACTCGGTTTCAAGACGTTTTAATATATTTTTTGCCATACATAGCATTTAAAAGAAAATTATTAAAATTTTATATTATAATTTTACCGATTCTACTACGTCTAAAATTGATTTAATTTAGGATAAAATCGTTTGACATGTTGGGATACGTAAAATAAGGATACTCACGTTACTTGAAATTATCAGAATGTATTGTAAAAATTTTCGGCATTCTTTTATCAGTATCTTGTGCCGTAACAGGTATAGATTCATGTATAGACATGGGACGGAAATGTTTCCAAGACGCTGTGTGGCTTGTGGTAAGCTCGTCGCACCTTGTAAGGGATAGAGTCGGGGTTGATCGGAGGATACCGGGGAAGGACGGAGAGCCGGAGGTAGGCTGGGCGGTGGACACAAATCCCTTAATAAGCTGTTCTCGCTTTATCGACGCTCGGCACCGCGATGCCTAATCCTAGCCCGGCGATTGTTTCAGAACGACCGAAAGGGAGGTGCTGCAAAGGTCACGGTAAATAGACGTGTAAAAAACTGTAGCGAACCTTTGATGAAAGAAGATGATTATGACTTGTGGTTTTGATAAATCAGCTAAATTTTATTTATGATCCAATGACAGTTGACTTTGACGGTTATCGAGGCTACAAAATTGTGTTGACTAAAGAATGAAATCGTTACAATATTTGGCTTATAAACATTAATATCAAGTAATTATGAATATTGGTATTTTAAATTATTAAAGTAGTACATACTGTAAACTGGGTTTGACTTTGCACCGGCCTGATAAAATACTTTGCGCCAAAACGATATTTTGTTGCAAATAATTTTACACTTAAACAAACAATATTAAGAAAATATTTTGGTTATGTGTCAAAGTGACATGTCTTTTTTATTTTTTAAAAATGTATTTATTTAACTTTTTGTACGTAATGTTAATTGTACGTTGGCAAGCTTATTGCCAAATGGCAATTTCTTCCAACCAAAAAATATTTAAAAAAATATATATTATTCATGTTACAATACATATTTAAGAGAAAAAAAAGGTAAAGATATATAAAAATATAAATAAATGTATTTGGGTATAAATTTTCTTAAATCAATACCATTACTCAATATGAAAAAGGAAAAAATAAGAAACAGGAAAGGAGGAGATATTAAGGAAGAGAAAGGAGATGTTTCTTTCTATATACTATAGTAACATCTTTGATGGTGGATGGGAGATGATTCCACAGTCGAGCCTCATGGACACTATATAAGTTAGAGAAGAAAGACGAATTGTGGATGGGTATAAAGAGAGTGCCTTGAGAATTAGAACGAAGAGGTAAACCATGAACTAATAAGCGTTGACATTTTTCACGCAGATATATGGGAGCGTTAGGACTATTAAGTACATTGAACAGAAGTGAGAGGGAGTGATAGTCTCTCCGCTGTCTAATTTTGAGCCATTTCAGTTGCCTACGATAATCAGAAATGTGGTCATATTTCCTAAGACCAAAAATATGCATGCATTTATTCTAAAAATGTTCAAGTTTATCGAGTTGCTCACAGCTTAAATCAGACATGAAAACATCAGCGTAATCTAGAATAAGTAGTAGTAAAACTTTTATATCTTTTAATAGTACTCGTATAGTTGCAATGACATTCTTACATGTGATCACTTTTTATAGATTTCTTTGACATAAATTATAAATTGCTCCAAAACATTATTTATAAGATTTTTATTTGATTTTGTAATTCGGCCTGAAGAATTCCCACTAAAGGTATACTATACTTTGCTCCAAATTTAATATTTTCTGTTTGAATTTGATTGGTTTTGACTTAATAAATGTGAAATATGTAAATTTTATTTAATAGTTTGGGCAGGATTTTTCAATTTTCACGATAATTTTTTGTTCACAATTTTCACGAAAATATTTTATCGCGCAAAGTCACCCGGGGTTACGGGACCTACATATATAAAATACGTCGTTTATTTAAAAAAGTTACTGAAATGGATATATTTTAAATAAGCGTAAATACGAGTCGATTACATTACTTGTTTACAAAAAATAAATAGGATTGCGCATTGTTAAAAATGATATAAGTGTGCAAGTTGTATCTTAAAAATGAATTTGAAATATGTGGTTTCTAACAAAGAGAATGAACTTAAGCGTGAACACAGGTATAAAGCTCATGCAGTTACCGAAATGGAGTGAAAGCTTATCAGTGATTTATGAAAATGCGTTTTGGGGGAAAATAGTGACAGCGCACAATAAAAAAAGGTATTCGAAGAATCCCTTTAAGTGGTTTCGCTGCAGAAGCTTATCAAAACGATGCAATGTTTTAAGGCTATTATAATACTGTCGCTTTGTGAGGGGGACCTCGCGTTGTCGCAAATATTTTCCCAGGAATATTTTTTTTGAATACGCGACATTGTGTAGCAAGTTAAACGAAAAGTACTAACCCGCTGTGCTGCGTGCCAACTACGATTATTAAAAAGGGTGGCATTTAAGTTCTTAAATAATAATGCATTTTTTATAAGTTAACCGCTTGAAATGCGCGGGGAACGTAGATACCCTTCTGAAGCTGCCACACTTAAAACCGTAACTCGCCTTGTTTCCCGGGTAAATATTTAGGGAGTTAAGATTTTAATTAGTGCGTCGGGTTCTCATCCCGCACCCTGTTCACATGGCTGAAAGCAACTCGGGCAGGGAGGATTCAGGTTAGATGGAGCCCTATAATAAATCTAGATTTCAATAATCCAATAATGGGAGGGCAAACAGAGGTGCCCTAGGACAAGGTAAGCATTGGAATCTAGTAAGGCCGATTATGTTTTTGTTCCGAGGTGTATAACTCGAATGGAAAGGATGTTAGTCACTTTTAATGGATAAAATGACTTGATACCTCTTTTATCTTGGCTTTGTTATTACGAAAAATGAAAATAATAAAACTATCTCTGTAAATAACAGCGTTCGGCTATTATCACCTCAGCAGAAACATTACATATTAAACGCGTTAGCGGGTTCAGGAATTTCAATTACCCGTTCGGTCTATAAAAAAGCGAGACTTTTGAAGTCGTAAGATTAGAATAAATTATTCAGTAAAGTATTACCGATATTGCTTTAAAAGTACCTATCCAAGTTACAGTTGATAGGAATCAGACGGTGAGAAAATTTATAAAAACGCGCGGAGTAATAGAGTTTGCAAGACTGTGTTAAGATAAAATAAATCGAAACGACTTTCCGAATGAAAAAAAAACGAACGGAGTAAGCCAGTCTAGAGCACGGTTTCCGGATCTCGCAACAGATAAAAATAAACAGAAAGCAACCGGAGCCTACAAATGTGCCTCGCTTTTTATGTAAATTAAGAGAAAAAACCGAAGTGAAGACAAAGAGAATAAAAGTTGCATTGCTATCGTTTTGTGAATTTTAATGAAGTCAACATAAACACGCTGAAAAGCATATCAAAATATATGTTTTTTTGTCAGCTACACACCAATACAAGTTTGTGAATTAAAATACTACGTTTTTTTACTGTCGTGCTAATTCATTAATAAAATCGTTTAAATGAAAACTACAGAAACAGTATTAATAATGTAACATAATACAATAAGTCATCTTACAAACAAAGATTAATGTGGATATATGCAGTTTCTGGAAGAATACAAAAAGTGAAATGTATTTCAAACAGTCCTGATAAAATTTATTAGTTCTATCAAAAACATTAAAAAATATTTTCCAAGAACAACGAAATTCTATGTACAATATTTCGGGGTTGGAAATCAGGTAAAATTGTTTTGTTCGCTTAGCGCCAAACACTCATCGCAGCTTGCGTTAATCTTGAAAATCATCACTCAAAAATCTGTTCACGTGCGAGATTGCATTTGATCGGAATTTGAAAAGGGGAAATATTGGTGAGGAATGGAAGGGAACGGTACTGGGCAGGGGACAAGGGCGGGAGGCGGGGGAGGGATGAAAAAACCGAGCGTGTCATGACTTGCAAAAGTCGAGCCGAACTTATATAATGGAGGAGAATAGTCCATGAAGGTGTAAGATAAGGACCTTACAATCTAGTCGATTATATTCCTTGCTTGGCCCATTTGCCATTAAGGGAAAAGGCGTGATGGATTTAAATCAATTTCCGAAAAAGCAGATGATTTTTCTTGAAGCGTCATTGAAAGCTGAATCAAATGTTATTAAAAGGCAAAGTATCTGTTTCAAATGAGATTGCCGTTATTTTTGAAGCCATTTAAATGTTTATCAATATGATCTTTAAATTGAAAGTAATTGAACACGTTTTTATTTTAAATCAAATGTAGATAATTGAATTCGAGTGGCAGACGTTTGTCAATAAAGAATTCACAGTTGACTAAACATTGTTTAGCGAGTTTATGTAAATCCAAGAGTTTAGTTATCTTTCCTTCCACATTGTTCACTTTATAAGGCAATATTTCATTATTAATTTTAGCAATATAATCAACAACTCAATGTAGACGGTTTTATACACAGAGCAAGAAAAAATACATGAGAGGCATGAAACAAAACATTAGAATTGCAGTGCAAACACACCACTCCACACCACGAGATAATAATGTCATCCTACCTCAACACTAGGACAAGGATTGAAAATTGTGGAAATTTATTACACAAATTAGTGTTCAGTTCACTAAATATGTCCAAGCAGCTTTTTAATAAAATTCAAATTTGGCGACAACATTGTTTTCAGAAAAAGTGTCATTAATTGGCCTCCATGATCCTGTAATTTGACACCATTGGATTATTTCCTATAAAGTTACAGTACACAGTATGTAGATACAAGTTTTGAACTTTTGAGGCAGTGGCAGTGGAAGCAAATATAACACGCACAATTTTGGTAATAGAAAACGAGAATAATTGAGGGCATTGGAAACAAAGATAGCAACATCCAAAAAAATTTTTTTTTGGTTATGATGCATTATGTAGTTTATCAACTTTATTATGAGTTGAGTTGCAAATGTAGTTTGAAATCATACTTCTGATGGTTTGAAAGCAAAAATAGCAAAATACATCAGCCCTCTTATTCGACCAATGAGAGGTTTGACATTTAAATTTTAAAAATGGCCGTGCCATACAAATATTAAGAAGGTTTTTTGAATTCGTGTTTCTATTAAGGCTAATTCATTTGTATCTTGAAGTTTAAATTCAGTGAAAATATCATTTCTAACATGAAGACTCTCTTTGGCATTAGTGCAGCAGTTTTAGTTATTTTTCTCGAAAACACCAAAACGGGAGTTTGCTATTTTTGCTTCCAATGCCCTCAATTTTGAATGAATTAATAAATAACGTTGGATTTCTTGGGATAAGTAGACAAAAAACGGACGAACAGAATGAGCTACGCAACTGTTAGTCGCAAAAGACATTTGTCGAATTTCGCTTTTTTTATGTGAATTTTTATTTTTTTATGAACGCAACAAAAATATAATTTCAACAAAAACTTGCTTTTCTTATTTCAATTTAAAGTTGTTTAGCAAACGCAGCATAAGTTGAGGCCAACAAACACACACGAACAGGCGCATATTAGTGTGTCTGTATGGGCTTCAGAATTCTACAATAGTCAGGATTCCATCCGTGCATTTTAACATACCAATATTTACGCAGCGGTGGTCAGTCGTTTTCTGGTATAAACTGCACTGCAAGTCTTTTTTGTTCCATTTCCAATTTTGACCCTTTACCAAATGGACCATACAACTTCGCTAGTTGAGAAAAATAAATTTATTAATTCATTTTATCATATTTACATTTAAAAAATAATAATGTAGGATTTACGTTTTTATAAACATGTTCTACTTTTTATGGTTAAATATTTACATACTTATTACAGAAATTTACTTTAATTATCTATACAATAAGTTAATTGAGTAGTAAAAGTACGAGAATACACATATTTTCCGTTTTTGCTGTTAAATCATCTAAACTGCCTAATTAGGGATAGCTTCCCCGTTCTTAGGTAGATAGTTATTTATTATTTTCAGTTATTTTGGTCGTTATATATATTGTTATAGTTATGGTATTATTATTGTACGTATTATTTTAGTGATAAATATTATATATGAGTAATACACTTTAGAACCAATGAAATAATTTTATTAAAAAAATATATTGAAATCAGACTCATGAAACATCATTGCTTTTTTTATAATTTATATTTTTTTTATGTAGAAATCTTTTTTTCATTACCATAAAAAATAAAAATTTTAAGACATAACATGCATTTTTAAATCTTCCTTAATTACATAGTTAATAAATGTTATTATATATGAGGTACGGAGCAAAAACCTGCGAGGAACACATCGGTCTCAGTACTGTGTTTGCCTCAACTGAGTATCACGCAAAAAATAATCCAAAACCTACAAGTAAAATGAACAATACAAGTAAGGTATGTTAACGTTATATATTTATAAAAATATTTTTAGTAAAAATGCTCGATGTGAAAAACAAATTAAGACTTAACTAATTGCGTCTGTTAAAGCGAGTCTTGGTAAACGGTCAGCAAGAGAATAAATAACGACGCTTAATGTTATGCACTTAATTTTTTAATGGATGGAAAGCAGTTCCTGTAGACGCCAGCGGATCTAACTAGACCCGTAATGCCTCTAATGGTTTCACAGGAAAATTGCTTCAATGAGAGAAAAATGAAATTAAACACGGCGAGGGTCGATTATTTGTACCCACGAATGAGAGAAAATGGATTTTTCAATTAGAGCCATTCATTTAATTGAGAATTAAAAACAAATTTTTAAGTATTTCTCTAATCATTTTAACGTTAAACGTGCCCACGCAATATAAAAAAATACATATATAAAATAATACTTGGGCTCATTATTTTAAAAATAATTTAAGTATATAAAAAATAAAGATCAATGTTATGAAATTTGTTACTTGTGTTAATAATTAAGGTTTTATTAAATCAAATAATAATGCAAATAGATGAGAATTAAAAAAAAATTGAACAGTTTTACTGTAGTAGTGTAAAACATTACGAAGATTAGTAACGACGTTTAATGTTAAATATATTTTTAAAAAATCTGCTAAATAAATTTGTTTCAATAAATAAAAATACTATCAGTAAAAAATACGAATATTGACATCATAATTCATAGATACCAAGGTAAAATGATTCATTTTAGGCAAATGAAAATCTTCTTAGGCGGGTTCCAGTTTGACCGTCTTCAGATATTATCTGAATTGATAGATATTTTAACAAATCAGCGACATATCATAAGCCATGTAAATGCCCACACTTATTTCTGGATAATTTCTGCATTTGTGTTAATATATTATCTATTTAATAAACGTGCAATATTAATTTTTCTCTAGATTTATGAAACAAATTAATAATGTTATAAAATAATACAATTTTCAGATTTCATCAAAAATATCTCTAAACTCATTGCGTTTGTATGAAAATGCTTTAAACTTCAAGCACAAAAACATTCTACTAGATTTGAAATTAAGTCCTTTCTCTCGCAAAGCCCTAAAAGCTGTTACAAAAGAACTTTTCGCTCAAAACGTTAATAATTGTGGCGGCTTAACGGGGGTACGGAAATCTATCGGCGCTCGGTGAAAAATTTCCGACGGAAGGAGCGGACCACGTGATTCACAATGCTCGCAAACGTAACAATGGACGCGAAGGTTGGGATTGTTTTGTCAGAATGGAGCATAACAATCGTTCCACGGAACGAATAACTGCGCCAGCCGGAGCAGGAGAGATCGCACTGCAACTGGAGGTATGTTCTACAAGCTTCGGTAGACTTTGCTGCGAGAGAAGTACTATAATCACCCGCCTAGAACAGAATGCAAAATGATCTACGGCTCTGGTGGGATTAAGAAAATAAGTGCATAAGATGAATAGCAAACAGCCATGAATACTGAAACCTTTTAATTAGTTGAATATTTCATTTTATTAAATAGATAAAAACAGATTTTACGTTTCTACGATCCGATCAAGTTTATTTGAACACAGTGACGTTGTCAAACAAATTAAACAATAAAAAAATGTGCATAATACCTTAAAAAAAAAATTCATACGACCTAATACACATTAAAAAAAATATGTATTACCTACTCACATAAATGTTGACGATCGTTTTGCATTTGATTCTAATGCGGGGCTTATGGGTAAATTTTTTGACACAATTCCATACAATTAAAATTTGCCATTGCGATTTTACCTCTGCAGTACATATATCGGTAGTGGGATGGTAAAAGGGTAAATCTGTCATTTTTTTAACTGTACTTTCTTGAATTTCCTCACGTCACGTAGCTTAAAATAAGAAGCTTAAAAATCGGGTTGTGGTTCTGTGGCTAGTTTCTCGGACTCACGGACCAAAGGTCTGTGGTTCGAATCCCACTCTACCCCAACTTGATTCCATTTTCTAATAGTGAATTATTTACAACTCGTTGAAAATGGCCCTCAAAATTAAATATTGGGTAAATCATAAGAACGCAAATATTTCTTTTAAAAAAATAAATAAATGATGAGATCCATATTTTATGATAGCATATATTACATACACGCATTAATTTACTGAATGAAAGAATTGTTGTTCTTTTTTTTAAGGAATAACCAGCTAAGCATCTATTGTAGAGGCTTGTCAGTAGGTAGGAAAAAAAGGATATGGAAGGAATTTATAAATAATTTACCACAACACCAAGACCAATTGAGAAAAAAATCTTTGTTGGATTTTTCCTCGCAACTGGCGGGAATCGAACCCGCGACGCCAATTTCACATTTTGCCGTCAAAACAACTGCGCCACGGCCTTTTGGCTTTCCTTCCTTACATATACTTATCCTTATATCCACTTTATATTTTGTGATGTCTCGTTCTATTTTTTATATTGTTTAAATCCTTATTTTATTGCTTTATTGATTACTTTAATTTATACTTTGTATACCATACGTAAATTATTATATTAATATATTTTTGAACTATGTATTCTATTACTTTTTATATAAAATATAAATTCTTTAAACTAGTTTATGTTTGTTACTTTATAGGTATGACTTATATTCCATTACTTTAATAAGTTTTAAATATTATTTCTTTTATTTGGAATGCTTTAAAAAAAAAGCACGTATTTATTTATATTGTTTATTGTTATTATATATTGTTTCATTCGAAATTAACAATATCAAAGAAGTTCATGTTGTTTCTTGTATTTGTATTCGTTTAAAAAAAAATATAGATATATATTGTATTTTATGAAATTATTGAACATTTAAACATACTTTATATTTTGTTATTAGTAATTGTTCTGGGTTAACACGGGCACAGCCTGAAAAACCATAATATGTTGGTGAATATTTATACAAATGTAATTTGAAATAAATAAACATAAAATATAATTTTGTCATTTACATAATAGAAAGAGCTTCCGATTCAGCATCCATAAAATAATGTAACAATATTTGTTTTTTTTCGCCATCCGTTTCGCGCCATCACACTACCAATAAACCTATAAATATATATATTTATTTATTAAAGATGTTATAATATTTATAATCTGACTATATAAAACACATATAACTGAAACTGTGTGTTTATTCAGACAAAATAAAAGCTCGTTAAAGAACACGTTTTATCCAGAAATATTCCACCAACTTTTCTTAAAAGCTTCTTCTTCTTGGTTTAGATCTGTTGATCTGTTATGGGCTAGAAGGCGTCTCCCGAGCCGTTAAATTCTAGCTGTTCTCTCATATCTTTGGTGGTCTTCCGGATAAACGGCAACCAGTTAAGATTTCATGAGCCATGATATAGAAAATTCTGGGGCTGTCCATTCTTTTGACGTGATCGTTCCGGAATCTTCGCCTTGCTTCTTGTCTTGGGTATTGTAAGTCCGTCAATTTCTTAGTTCCAGATTTTATCTCTTAAACACTTTTTTTATATCAAGACTATGTTTTGAATCTGCATTTGTTAATTGCGCTATATAATATTCCTTAAAAGCAATTAAAAATTGCTTTTTTGCTTATACTTCAAATGAATTATAATTAAAAAGAAAAAAAAAATTAATGAGCGATGATTACTGGTGAACGATAAATTTGAGTAAATATTTACAAACATAACATTTAAAATTGATTGAAATACTTATCTTCCAATTTAAATGAAGTCTGCATCAGAACGAAAAGCCTTATTTGGAGAAGCTGTGTTACGCTCTCAGTTCTAGTGTAAAATCATTTTAGGTAAATGGACGATAATTAAAATGTCAAATGCATTTCATGAAAACTCCTTCCCTTGTAAACTCTGTGGGAAAAGCTGACAGTTTCATTAGAACCAACGCTATTGGAAATAAGAAATAATAGTTTAATATCTAGAAAGCTTTCCCATCTGAAGGAAAAAAAAATTTAAATCGAAAGAAAAAAAAAAGTTTTGATGGTAAATAAATAGGTACTATTTTTTGTTAATTCTCGGGGGTTAAATCCAGGACTTGTTTATAAAGACGTAGAAATAAACGGGTTTCGGTCCCGAGGTTAGTTTGCGGACTCAACGATCAGAGGTTCGAGGTTCGGACCCCACTATAGTGGGTATACCCCAGCTTGATTCCCATGTTCTAATAGTTAGTTATTTACAACTAATTGAATATAGCTACAAATCGAAATATTTGAGTAAATCATAAAAATGAAAATATTCCTTTTTTTCTTAAAAAAAACAGTGTTCGTTTGGTTGTTTGTTATTTTTAAGTTCTAAAAAGTATATCTAGTTTTTATAAAAATTTAAGTGAAAAGCATTTCTACCCCAGAAAATTTTAATCAGTACTACCACAGAAGAAGGGTCAACAGATTTAGATAATTGAATTTCGAAAAGGGAAGAGAGAGAAGTGTTTATTCATTAACTCATACCTGCCCTATTATTATGATATCCATTATATTTAAAGTACTATGAAAATATTGTAATTTTATTTAAAATTACTATTAGTAAATTATACTAAAAAACGATAAACGGTATAATCTATTGTATCGAGGGTAAAAAGGCTAAATCTTAGTGACTAATGTGCCGCTACAGCCAAAATTGAATTGAACGTAATAAGTTTTTCAACATTTTAAGCTGCGCGGTATGAACCGACGCGACGCTCATAAATGTCGGACGTATATTTTAGCATTTACGTCGAAAACCCTCTTGTACGACGTTCATAAAATCAACAAATCTATAACATTTCATTTAAATTATTTATTGACAATTCTTGATGGAATTCCATTGTAATGATGTAATAACTTATATTTACACATAAGTTATTAATTTAAAAAATACTTAGTACACTTCCACTTATTTATTTTGACCAATTAGCGCTTTCACCCTCTAATGTCAATATCACACAAAATTGGACTTATTTTTACAAATTGTCATTTAGGTTTACATTTAAATCCGTTTTTGGTATTCATTCTACAAAGCTCCAAGAGTTTTGTAAAACACTTTTCATCTTCGTCTTCGGACGTGCATTGTAATGATTTTTTTTCGAACTATAAAAAGTTGAATATTTAATTAACTCTCTGGAAAAATTCACTTTATGGCGCATCAGTTATTTAGCCATTTTACCATCGATATTGTTGAATCTCGCTGTTGTTTAGTACTTAAGCAATTATCTAATTGCGATCAGTGAGATAAATTAAAATACGGATGATGCTTCACGTTTACAACTACCCGTTAGGTTCCGGAACTAAGGTTGGATGGAACATAAAACGGGTGCTTAGTGCTGCATTTAGTGTATACATACCGTATTTTTGGACCATAAGACGTCATTTTTTACTCTGAAAATTCAATAAAAAATTAGGGTGCGTCATATCGTTCGCGAAATGATTATAAGCCATAAAATGATGTATTCAGTGGTCGTATTTGAAATATTTGACATTTATTAAATTAGGAAAACAAAATTACAATGACAATCAACAAAAAGCTATTGAAATATCACTTAATAAATTCAAGAAAATTTAAAGAATTTTTTTCAACTCGAGTAAAAACAGCATTTTAATTTTTTAGAATTACTGCATTATTGTTTTATATATATTTTTTTATTTTTTATATTTTTTTCTCTCATGTATATTTGATAGAATATAACTTCAAATACTACATATCTATAACAGTGTAAATCACTCTCCAAGCACAAGAGCTAGTCTCTTTTAAGAAAGTTACATTTTTAAATTTCACATCTCAACTTAATTGCAGCATGAACTGGAGAGTATTCATGAATGGACCAAGAAATGGCTTCTCACACCAATGTTAACAAATCTACAGTTTTTACATTGGCTCATAAAACCCCAAACTTATATTTAATCTAAATGGCGTAGATTTAAAATATGTGAAACAACAAAAACACCTCAGAATAACAATAACAGATGATTGAAAATAGGAATGTCACATATTAAACATAACCAAAAAATCCAATTCAATTATCTATTTGATAAAAATAAGTCTTCTCATATACTCGTATATCACCAAATATGCTACTAAAACTATAGAAAATCAATATCAGACCTAATCTCCAATACGGGTTTCAGATATGGAATCCCTATTTTGTTAAGGATATCAACTTGTTGGAAAGAGTCCAAAGACATGCTACAAAGTTGTCGCCGAGCCTAAAACGGCTTCCATATGTGGAGAGACTGGAAACTCTCGGTTTCACAACGCTGCAGAAACGACGAGCAAGGAGTGATCTGATAGAGACATACAAGATACTCAACAATCAATATAGCTGCCCGAATTTGGATCCCATGTTCAAGTTTAAACAAGACGCTCGTCTTTGAGGCCGCACTCTCAGGCTGTAGAAAATGAGGTTCTATCTGAAACCACTGAAGCATTTTCTGAGCAATAGGGTTGTCGATGGTTGTAATAAGCTGCTCCAAAAGCTGATCTCAATGTGCAGTCTTAATGGAGTCAAACATGGACTAGATTTGTTTCGGAAAAAGTTAAAGTGCGCCAACAGCTAACTTTCGTTGAGATATATTTTAGCATATCATATTTAAGCTGCTAGCTTAAAATGAAAAAAGTAATAAATTTACAATATAAAAAAGTGGATTGTGATAGAAAAAAAAACAAGTATCATTTTGTGTAACTATATTAATTAATACAAAATATAAAAAAATATGACCCAAAAATACCAGAAAATAATATCTAATGCAATTCAATACAATTACGTTTATTGGTTTTCGATGTAATAAAAATGTTTTAATATGTATGAATATATCGATACTTCAGCATTATTCAATACGTTTTCAAATGTAGCGTGACAACGCTGTTATAGTGAATTTCGGTAGGAAAAATAAGTAACTGGTCGTAATAAAAAGTTAAATAGGCTTGGAATTTTTTAAGCGGATAGGTTTGGAAATATGATTTATAAAAGGAAAACCTTGATTTTGTACACTTATTACCGCGTAGCACGTCACGAGTGACATTTGGCATGACGCGAAGATAATAAAAATCAGGGATGTGCTAGCTATGGTGACTTTATATCCCTTTGCGTACACGAAAATATTCCCTCTTCTATAAGGCAGGGCGTGATACTTTTGTCAAAGGAAAAATTGCCCGAGTCTGTGATACAGTTCAGATCTAATACCGAGGAGAAGCAATTGTTATAAGGTTCTCACGTCCCTTATCGACACATGTTTACAACCGAGAAATATGATAAAAGTAATAAAACCGTGGACTTATTATCCTTTATTTATGACGTTTCTTTAAGACTTTAAAATAAAACAAAATACACATATTTGTAAGCGAATAACATATTTTACTTTCGACTGTTTATAAACAACTGATATTTTACAGAAACATCAAAAAATAAATTCAGATGGCTTTATTTATCGCGGAGAATCAGACTTTTTATAGGAACCAAAGGAATTCCACACATTTTTTTATTTAAAAAATGCTAGTTATTTATTAATTTTTGAATTTCTTGTTCAATATTAAATATTTATTTACTCCAGTACCTAACAAAATTAAAAAGCGGCGAGATTATTTTTTATTAATGGTATCTCTAAGTACGGCTCTATTTTTTTTGCTTATTTTATTTGACGGCATTAATAACTTTATCTTTATTTATTCACTAACCAGTTTCGAATTTTAATTATGTAATAAATAATAAAGGAATTATCTGTACTTACTTTTTGTATTTAAAAGCCCAGCAATTTTTGTAAAACGATTGACAAAATTCGCATTTACTTTATTTCACTATTATTATCGTTTCCATGTCCGCATTCAGTTAGGCAAAAGGCACTGTTTTGGTGACTCAAGAGCATCATGGTTTGATTATTCGATATACGAAGGAAAAATAACCAGTCTGACGCTTCCGATTCAGTCCAGTGACTCTAAAATATTTAAGAGTAAATCTTTTTTAAATGTTGTAATCTGCTTTCTTTTCATACTTTTATTTGCCTTTTATATATTTTGATATCCGTTCGTTTATTTTGAAATTATTTGATTTAGAACTTACTGTTATTTTGTCATATTATTTATTACTTTATTAACCATATCTCAAATATACAGTTCATGAATTTGTAAACAAATGTAATTTTAAATGAATAAATTAATTAAATGAAAAAAAAAAAGAAATATTAATATCAATTCATTCCCAATGGAAGTAGAATGCTAAACAAGTGTTTGTTTACTCTACGGTGAAAATCTTGAAAACAGTAGCCAAGTAAAAGTATATCCACCTTGTGGTATAGTGGTTGGCACATTCGCCTATCATGCTTTAATCGCAATTAACAAGAAAAAACTTTAAGACAAAGGAAAAAGTATACAGTATTGTATAATTAATTAGCGCCACAAAGGAGTAGCACGTGTAAAAATATAAATCAGAATAATAATTAAACAAAATAACAAAAGCACCCCAGGAAAAATAATATTTTACTGCGGTGAGAGGATCTCTCTTTTGTTTATGCCAACGCTAGCGCTCGGTACTATACGACTGTAGTAGGGGAGGTTGAGGGTGCCACGTGACGTCAGTGCATGGTTGGGGGTTGTACGCACGAACGTCATTCAAAATGAATGAAATATCTGTGAAACATTAATAAATATTGGCAGAGGTAAAATAACTGAATTAAGAGAACAAATCATTTAAATTAGATATCAATATAAGTTTCGTCCATTTTTCCCAAATTTTAAAATGAGCACTAAAAAAAGGGACATCACTTATAGTATTAAGTATGTTGAAAATTCACGTAAGGTCCATCGCCGTTCTATGTATCTCTAATGAAGACAAATTATTAAGATATTGGTATATTTCAAAATAGGAATAATTAATTATTGCTTCTTTGTAATCCGCGGGACCATGTCACTTTTCCGTGCTGGACAGACTCAATGCGGTCAATATAAGTTATATAGAATGAAGGCTTAATGAAAGAAACATATTCCATCAATTGTTAAAATGTGAAGGAGATATCAAAAGTCGCATAGCGATTGCCAAAAACGCCATGTCTAAGATCGGTAAAATCTGGAAAGATAGAAGCGCGGGTAACAGTACCAAGATAAAGTTCGTCAAGAGTTTGGTCCACTCCATTTTTTTATATTCTGCAGAAACGTGTACCACATCAAATCAGTGAAAAGACGAAAAATTGACGCTGTCAAAATATAGTGCTGGAGACGCATGCTCTGAATTTCGTGGACAGCTAGATGTACCGATGAGTCCGCCCGTTGGGAGTTGAACCTTAACGGTATAACTCTGGTTAATATTTGACTAAGACGCATTCTCTAACTCTTTGGATACTTTGCGCGTAGCAATGAAAATAGCCTGGAGCGACTGGTTGTGGTCAGTGGCGTGGAAGGAAAAAGAAGAAGAACTAGATTCTCTCCAAGATGGACCGATCAGGTCAGGATAGTGGCAGGCACCTCAGTAGTTGGCGTACTGCGTGCGGCGCAGTCAATGTCACGATCCTAAGTCACGACGACAGCGACTAAGAAGAAAATTTTATCAATTAAATCAAACATATTTACGAAAAAAATTAGAAACGTTTTTCAAGTCATAAAGAAATAATTTTTAATATAAAAAAAATGCGACCCCTATGTACGGACTACCATAAAGCCCCATATAATCATCCCTGTTTATAAATGATCCCCTCTTAGTAACGAAGGGCGTGTTCTCCTTTCAATACCACAGTTAGTCACGTCTGGCCATGACGAATGTATCGAAATTAAGGGGTGAAAAATATTACTCATTTTAATAATGATGAATTTGAAGGTACCGTTAGATAAGGCCATTTGGAATCGCTGGGCAATTTGGAATAAAAAAAATTCTCTCATCACCAGAAACAATTATTCTTCATTGTAATTATTGACAACGTTGTTATTATTACCCAGTTTGTCAAATGACAATAACATCTAAGGTTGCGTTTTAACGTCATCTAATTTATAGTGAAGCTATTTGAAATGAACTTTTTGGTTATTTGAAACACCTTCCGAATAGCCACATGCGTGACCCAACTGAGTAAAATTATGGTTTTTATTGAATATTAATTGTTTCAAATAGCCTTCATGCATTAAAAAAATTATTCTAAATTGTGGTTGTTTCAGGATGTATTTAAAATGATGCGATATAACTAAAAGACAAACTCCGATGCTCTGAAGAGAAAACATTTATGTTTTAACTAATGTAATGTTTTAATACACCATCATTTTAATAGGTCTCGTACAAAACACGTTTTTTATTATTGTTTTGATTTAATTTTTTTTTCATTACGGTTTAATTTATAAACATATTTTTCTTAATTTGTCCTTCTGTTTTATTCGATTTTGTCAGCAATAATTTGTAGAAAATTGTAAAAAGAAAAATGATTTTCTGATCCATGATAAGCATTTCGATGAGATATTTCAGAAAACTAATCATATGTTTTATGACTGAAATATCTTTTAAAGAGAGTTGTTTTTCTTTGAGATTTAATAAAATTAAAACGGTCTAACAAAAATTCAATTCTGAATACTTCGTCTTCTTCTTTTTCACATCCGCTTCTAAGTGGAGCATGTGGACATCATCAGTTGCCTCCAGGTGACCCTATCGCCAGTCAGCACTCTCGCTTCTTCCCATGTCAATCCAGCGTCCCTTAATTCCGCCGAATAAAGTCTAAAGATTGTTATTGACGGCCTTCCAGGACGGCGTGATCCCGCAGGTTTAAAGAAGAGGCAGCTTGGGTTTAGGTTCTCCTGAGGCATGCGCAACACGTGTCCAAGCCAGGTCCACTACAAGATGCTCGTTATAGGAGGCTGCTGCGTCCGTTCTTGGACTTCAATGTTAGTTATAAAATCGAACCACCTTGTACCTTATATTCTTCTTAAGCACTTATTCTCAAAACTCAGAAGTTTGGTGTTTTGAGCTTTGGTAAGGTGCCAAAATTCGCACCCATATAGGAAAACTGAAATTATACAAGAGTTTAATAATTGGCATTTCGTTTTGACCGAGTATAGACTAGAGTTCCAGACAACACGAATCATGTTAAAAGTTACTCCAGCAATTCCTAGGCGGGTTGCGAGCTCTTTATGCATGCTTCTATCGTCAGTTATGTGTACTCCCAAGTATTTAAAGCTGTCAACTTTCTCAAATCCTCTGTCCATTATAATAGAGGCTGATCAGGGTCAGGACAGAATTTGTTGCGCATAATCTGAGTTTTTTTCGTATGAATATTAAGACACAGACAAGTTTAATTTGTCAACAATATCCTTTAAAACCACCAGCAGACTTTTCAAAAAGGACTGCATCATCTGCATACTCCAAGTCGCACAACTTTAGGGAGAGAGTTCACTTATATACCTCGATCCGGTGGTATTGATTTGCATAACATAAAATCCATCAGTATGATGAATAAGAAAGGTGCAAGGACGCAGCCTTGCCTCACTCCAGTGGAGACCCCGAACCAATCAGTCAAAGAGCTACCGATTCTCACGCGGCAATTGCTATCTATGTGGAGCGCTTTAATTACAACAATAATCTTGGAAGAAATAAAATCCGCATCGATAATTTTCCGAGGAGATGGTCAATGCGGAGTATCAAATGCTTCCAAATTCAAAAATACAAAACTGGTAAGAACATTGAAAATGCCCCTCCTGTGTTTTCTTTTAAAATATGGAGCCTGATTAGATTATAAATAATATCCTAATATTAGGTATAAGAAAATGTAAAATTAATTTGAAAATTGTTTTGAATACCCCACCCCATCTTCAAATTTATTTGAAAATTGTTTTGAATACTCCACCCCATCTTACGGTACTATATATAATATTAAATATGGCATATATACTGTAAACCTAACCTATTAGTCCATAGAAAATTTCTCAAATCACGGTTATTATTGATTAAAATAGAACTGAAAAAAATACTGGATGATAATTTTGGGATTGCTAGAGCTGAATTAGCGCGTTTGGGAAAGTAAATAAAGGCCCGGATTTGATATCCATCAAAATTGACATAAGAGTTTTAAAAATAAGTGAAATTTTGCAAAGACGTTTCATTTGTCTTGGACGGCGTGAATGACGGAAATGATTACAATATTATCATCAAAAAATGACTGACATAGTACAACTTATGATTAGTCTACAAACGGTCATGATTTTTTGTATAATACTGAGAAAAAAGATAATAATTTTAAAAATATGTAAATAGACACTAACACTCGTATATCTTAAGTTAAGTACATTCAGTGATTTGAATTGTAAAAATTAAATGCAAGAAAAAAAATTCTCCGCCTAACCAGCAAGAACAATAAAACATTCAAATAAATTTCTGAGTTCTTGGTGAAATTTACAATAGATTTTTTTTTAAGTTTACAGAAAAAGGTGCATTTAACAGATTTTTTTATATTTCATATAAATTATATAAAAAATTGTGTCGGTGTTCGTTAACCTATTCAAAAAAGAATCGAAAAATGTTTTACAAATGCCTTAAAAAAATATTTAAGAATAAAAAAAAGTAATGTTAATATTACATTACTTAAAAAGACACATAAAAAAATATCACACAGATTGCAAATCAGCATATGAATAAAACAGTATTATCCCTTTTGATGAATTTTTTGTGCGTATAGTTTTGTTTATTACAAAAATCTTAATAACATATTTAATGCACACACTTATGTATGTAAGTATGAGAAAATGAAAATACCCAAAAAAAAAGTTCTCCTAACATATATTACAGACGCAACGACGTTATATTTTTTATTTGATTTAACGTATGTTGAAATAAATTAAAGTAATTATATAGTAAACTTTCCTGTCAAAAAACGGCTTTAAATGTACTAGCATTCTAGCTAGGCAATTGCGCTGATTAAATTTTTACGCTAGCTATCGAGGGGTACTTTAGGTTTCAAATTAAAAAGGCTTAATTTTCAATTTGAATGGTTTTAATAATGAGAATATAGGGGTGTTCTTTTAGGGTTGTAGGTAGTTATTTTTGACTGATGACTATCGTCGTCTGAGCAGCATGCTTAACACAAACCAATCGATAGAGATCACGTGTCGTGTGCGCGCCGCCTGCTAGACACGTGTTTTATGGGCATGTTCCGAAGTGTAATGCCTTAATGAGGTACTATGTTTTAAACAAAGGGGAAAACATAATTTCAAAGAAATGTCTCGAACTCTTGTTACTCGGGTAGAAGACGAAAAATTCGTTACATGTATATAAATATATACATAACAATAATTTTTATACATAGAATGAATCACTCACATATTTTGTTTTAAATTATAATATGTATTGACGGTTTTTAATTTAGGCATCGTTAAAAATGCTAGGAGGCTAAACGAAATCTTACTCACCTATCACTACAAAACCCGGTCACTCGTGAAAATTGAATGTGGTAAAAACTAAAATAGGTTATTAGGTTACATACTAAAAAATGCCGAGAAAAACCTAATTCCTGGTTTTCCATTGCTTTCTTTTTGATCATCGATCAAAAATCTCACTTTTTTATCAATTATTGAGTATATTACTTCTTAATCCAAAACTATGGAGAGCATGTGTAAGTACTAATAGTAATGTAGTGTTTTCTGTGAATAATACTGCTTTATGTATAAAACAGAAGTAGTATTTTTAGACAAATAAAAAAAGGGTTTTCTGAATCCAGGCGGCTAAAAAATAGATTTTCGTGTGTGAAATTGAACCGGAATGGGTGTTTTCAACTCGATGGCTGCTCTCAGGTTAAAGCCCTAATCAAGTAAATAAAATAAGTACGCCCCGTTGTGTAGTGGTTGGAGCGCCCTACTATGTGCCTAACGATTTTTGAGGTCCAGGGTTCGATTCCTGGCAGGGTGGAAATGAAATATTGATTTTAAAGGTTCAACTGCAATATTTTATTGTTCCTGGACTGATCACATTACTTTCATGTGACAGATGACCAAAATGAGCCGCATTTGATTGACTATGAATAGTGCTCTATGAATAATGATAATTATTTTTCTACAAAGTAGTTAATAATGTTCATATTTCAGATCGAAGATAATACATAATAGAATCATCATCATCATTCCTTTTCCGCCCTTAATGGGGCATAGGGCACTGGATTGGTACACCAATCGCAGCGTATCTTGATTATTTTTGTACGAACATAAGATAATCAGTACCTTACCAGTCCATGGTCCACGAAATATTTTGGCGTTAAAACACCCCTTTTAATGAACATTTCATATCAACCATGACGGGAATCAAACCTAAAACCTGTCGCATGGTGGGCAAACGCGTTGACCGTTACGTCACGAGGCGGACAAAACAGGCACATTTTAAATAAATTTTAGATATTTTTCATTGAGTAAGGTTAAAAATAGAATTAACAACTTTATTTTCAAATAAAAATAGTTTTTATGTATATTACATTGCTAAATATAATATTATCATTAACTATTTTTAACAACCTACCAACAATGTTTTGATTCGAGTACAATAATATGAATCTAGTATAGTTGATAAATAACTGCAAAGTTGAAAATTTATTTTGTATCAAAACACAAACAAATTTACATCAGCTGAAATGATTGTTTAGTAAAAGGACAATGCAAAATCCTAACAATGGGTTGAAATAAATTCTATCTGTGGGATTTTTTATTTAAGTTAACAACGAAGTTATTTTACATTATTCAGTCAAATGTGATTTGTAATAAAGAAAATATACAATAATAATACCTGATAAAAGAAGCAACGCAAAAAAAATATGTAATTATTGTAAAAAGTTTTCATTTAAAGCAATTTTTTGAAGAGGTAACTATATTTTTTATTTAAAAAGTAAGTTTTTATTTAGTAAGTTAAAGCAAAATGTTTAACAATAAGTAAAACTAAAAGAATATTATTTTTCGAATATAAATCAATAAATGTTCTAAACCATAGTTCTCAACGTGGGCAATAATGTTCCCCTTGTGGGCATTGAATATTTTTAGGGGGGCAGTAGATGATCCAGAAAAAAATAGGGGGCGTTGAGTTAAAAAAAAATTTAAAAAACACGCTAATCACATACTAATAAATCAAATCAAAATATAATATTTGTTAATTTTTGGTATTGTATGTATTGTAATAATTTTTATCACGCGTGCAAAAATTTACAATTTAAATAGTTCATGAAGTAGATGAAAATTGAACTGAAATATCCTATAACATTCAGTAGCTCAATCACAGATAACTATCGACGTGCTAGTAAGCGACGTGATAACAATTTCACACCATGGTTGTTTATCGTATTCGCGATGAACATCAGTGAACACCCAATATGAAATATATAAATATTTATATTTCGCGATGTATAATCGTGCTGCGCAATCACATATTTGAATTTCACCAATGTAAATATGGAAAATATTCTAAAACTGCTATTTTCAATAAAATATTTATTATTTATCACGCTATTTATTGCATTTAGCCGGCGTCGGTGGTTGGCAAGCCAATGTCAAGAATAACAGTCGCCATAGTAATTGTAATTAAATTTTAATTTTTTTGTATTAGATACTCCTTACTATTTTGCAAATGCAATAAATTGTATTATTTTTTATAGTAAACGCCGATTTTTTACCAGTGAACTGTATTTTTTTACGAGTAAACCAAAAAATAAACCGACACGAGCGTTGACTTAGAGTTTACACACGCGTTGACTTATAGCTGCGATAACTTAAGCATGTTCATTATTGTTCATTGTGATCGCTCAAATTCTTAGCATGTTTTTAAGCACGCCGTTAACTACAAAAAAATTCTCAATAAAGTTGATGAGGCAAAGCAGATTAACATAAATACATAAATATATATTTTTTGGTTAAATTATTTAAGTTATTTACAATTTGCTTTTTAATTTTAACATTTTTCTAATGGCCATATTTTTTTTTCTTTTTTATTATTCAAAATTTCATTTTTTATTTTGCATTGCAGTATGTTTTTTTTTGTTTCTACATTGTATACAAAAAAAATGTGTTGTTAATTTTTTTAATTATTACTTAATATATTTGTACTTACCTGTATATTTTTTGTAAATGCCTCTTGGGCGTATTGTAAAATAAATATATAAATAATAATGGTAGTTATTTGTGTATCCAGTTTAAGGAAAATTCTTAAAAATGTAGGTATATGAAAATGTTTATTTTTGTTTAAAAAAAAAATAGAGTAGTTTTTGTATTATAAACTTTATGGTGTTTATTAACAGACTATAAAAAATATTTTTACGTAGGAATGGAGAGTAAATTACTGGTACCAGCCAGAGAAGGAATTTCAATTTGTAAGAATTCACAGTTGATTAAATCCACGAATGGGAAATCAAAAAAAGGTATAGCTTACAATAAACTCGAAATATACAATTCCGTGAATCCCAACAAAACGTATGGCCAAATCACTTTGCGTAAAAAATCAATTGAAATATATTGGATATTTCCTCCACGTGACACACGCGTAACATTCGAGAAGATATATCAGGTATACTCGTTCCCTAGATCCCTCTATACAGGCGTGTTTGTGGGACCAATGAGTTGATATCATTCCAGGTTAGGTACGGCGAAGGGGGGTCGTAGGTAGGAAGCTTGCGGGAGGTTCTACTGTCAGCGTTTGTTTTGTTTAAGGAGAAGGAAAACCCGGTCGTTCTACTGAAATCTTACATAAATCACCTTCGAGGACCTAATGCGGCCATGTCAGCAATATAAAGAGGGAGATATAAAATAAACAAGACAGATATATATAAGACTCATATTATTTACATACCCCCGAAATCGGACTGATTTTCAAAGACTTTATTCGTTTTTTTCAAACAGTTTTTTTACAAAAACCTACAAACAAGTAGTTTTGCGATTATATATAAATTAGTAAAAAAACAGTGCATCATTAAACAGTACTACACATGTGCGTTTCCAGAAATTATCTAGCAGCCAGTGAGCCATATGGCGACGGTATCTACCTACTGTCTACAAAAGCTTCTTTTCGGACATCTATCTCCCTTTGTTAACCATGGAGTTGAAACAGTGTTTGATTTATTTAGTTTTTTATTGCTTACTTCTTGACATGAACACTTGACCAATTTACTACTATGCTCTATATTTTATAAATTTATTAATATTGTTTTAACCTGGAATTTCACTCGTCCATGCGCTTTGTAGCTGCACGATGATTGGTTATCTAGTGTTCATATATCAACTTTAAAATATGTACATTAATTTTGTAAATGGGGTCTAGAATACTATTTCAATACGAATACTACTTTTCCTGATCCCAAAACTTAAATATAAAATTAAAGCTTATATAAAAGCAAAAATAAATACATTTAAGAAATATAAATAAATTAAACTCCTATCTAAAACATCTAAACTAAAATAAGATTTTCGTTTCTTCTTAAACCGGTTTGACTTCCTCACAAATCACGTGAAAAATCGAGCACGGTGGCCGCGCGTGAGTTGCTGTCTCACGCCCTCCGCTGACGCAAACGCTCGCCACTGTGGCCAAGCACTAAAACATATATTCATAAGTAAATTGAATAAAAAAGCGTACAATTAATATTGACTGAAATTAATCATCGTATTAATGTTTTTTCATTTAATTGTATTCCGTGTCAACACATTTATATAAATTGAACTGTGTTCCTGGATAAATATTTAAAAAAAACATTTTTTTTAAATCTGTGTTACGTTGGTCCATGCAATGGACACTGTAATGCAATATAAAATCCACATAATAATCTAGTAAAACACAATGGTAATCTGAATGACCGTGTAAATCTTAGGAGTGGAAATAAAAAACATCTAAAAGTTTTGTTACTTAAAGATGTGTATGATACAACATACTAATGAAAATGTCTTTTATATTTAAGGCAAATATATACAGGGGTAGGCGCTCGAAGTGTTACCAACTTTACGCTGCTGTAGCAACCAAACGGCTAATGATAGTGAGTTCATGTTTTGACACGTGTCAGTCTGTTATATTGTCAATAATTCTACCTGAGCATATCGATTTGCGTCACATTAAAAAAAGTTATCGAAATAGACTTCAAACTGAACAGTGTTATTGCTCTGTATTCGGTTGGAAAATCGCAACCAGCCATTATTGATGAATACGAAATGTAAATACATGTAAAAAAAAATGTTTGTGTATCGGACCATTTTACGTTACAATGGTACTGGTAGCATAACAAATCGCCATGGAGATGGTCATCCAAAAACAGCAACATCGACAGAAATGGTTCAAAAGGTGAAGATCAGAATAAATGTAATCCAAGATAAAGCGCAGTTCGATGGGCGAAAAAACTCAATGTGTCTGCTCGTAGCACGGGACGCATATTAAAAAATTAACTATGTTTAAAGCCCTGCAAAATACAAAAAGTGCAAGATTTAACGCCTGCACAAAAGTTAGTTCGCGTACAAAGAGCAAAGGTGTTAAAACACTTGCAAGTTGGCGGCGAACTAGGCAATTTGGTCTTTTCTTATATATTTTTTTTACGGTTCAGCAATATGTAAACAAAAAAACGATCGTGTGTGGTTACAGTGCAAATTCAAAGGAAATTAACACTAGTGAATTGCTCTACGAAAGCAAGTGCCTACATCAGTGATGGTTTGGGAGGCTGTTACTGGCACAAGACGCTCACCACTCGTTTTCATTGAACAGGGCGTAAAGGTAAATAAACAAATCTACAATAAAAAGATTTGAAATGATGCGTTGTTACCTTGAGGATGTAAGAAAATCGGTAAAAACTATTGGACGTTTCAACAAGACTCCGCACCATTCCCTAAAGCCCGTGAAACCCAACGTTTTGTACAAGAAAAAAATCCCAGCTTCATTTCGTCTCAGCTGTGGCCTTCTTATTTATACCTCGAACTTAAACCCAATGGACTTTTCCATATGGTTCATTTTAGAGGCCAAAATATCAGCCGGTAAATATGAGACGGTCGACGCCTTTTAGATTGCTCTTCGCCAAGAATGATACAAAATACCATCAGCCCACATTCGTGCAGTGTGCCTTCTTGAACAAACTCGATGCTTTTATCCACGCTAAAAGTAGCTGCATCGAACAATATATATATTTTTTAAATCAAAAAGTTTTAACGAAATACTGAAGTTTTTATGTTTAAAAAATCAAAATTGACAAAATTACAGAATGTTTAATTGGTAACCCTTCGAGTGCCGACCCCTGTATTTTAAAAACGTAGGAAGCTCAATTTATAAATTCATTTACTTGACGAAGATCCTCGCGTTAGATTCTTTTATCTTTGAGCAGACCTATGTAGTACCCAAGATTTGGTAAGAATTGAACCCAATTATACTTTCAGAATAAATAAAACCTCCCCTTTGTAGGCCATTTAAAGCCTTTCTGGATGTTCTTAGGCGAAACTTGTAAACATGCCTTGGAGGGGAGGGAAGTCAGGAAAGAGTAAATTATATGGGGCGAGAAACAAACGTATTGTAAATAACGACCAGGAATGGAATTGATGTTGTTACAAACTATCGCGAAGGCGCCGATTATTCAACTTGTAACGATCTCCTTCACATGATAAGATGATAAATTTTGCATCGTAAAATATTAGAGATACGAAACTATTTTACTTGCTTTCGTTCTTATTAGAATTTTAACTGTCTTCAAGACTTAAAACTTTTCTTTAAAAGTATACATTATAACAAAGCAACCCACAAAAAATGTATTCACGAGTACGCACATAAAGTTATACAGTCTTTATCGTTTTGTTTTTTAAGTTGCATCAAAGAAAGTTAAAATTTCCAAATAGAAAAAAACAGCAGTCACAAAAAAAACTAAAACAGCCTTTTTTTAAAAATGCAACTAGCGTTTTCAACCAGCTATTCATCATCGTCATTTCCCTATTTACGCCTAGTGGTGCTCAGGGCACTGTATTGGTATACAAACCCACCAAAGGGAAGAAACGTTATTAACCCTTGGTGTTGAAATAGTCAAACGTAGTACCTACCTACTAAAAATCCTTTTACTGTGACTTAATTAAATTGATTTAGTTAATATCCTTGAAAAACTCGGTGCTACATGCATGATTAGAGGATTGATCTATTTGTGACTTATAAAAAGGGGCGTTGTAGTTAGAAAATTTGAATGTAAAAGATCATTAAAATTCAATCTGAAACAATCAGTGTAAAATATTTTTTATCAATTATTGAAAAAAAATTCTTCGTAATATAAGTTTAGTTAAAAAGTTATGAAGGTTTCGTCATTGAAAACCGTCGATAGAATATTCCGAAAATTATTGTGACTGTAAAATTAATAATTACCACTCACGTTGTAGTTCATTACTTTGTAAACTCTCTGTGTCTTCTATAATAATTAATCCTGCACTAAAGTGAAATTGGGAAAGATATATTAGTTCTGTGTAGTTCATGGGCAAGAACTTAAACAAAGTTAAGCCTCTTCGGAGTTTCAAAGTTAGTTAGCATTGCGCTATACAGAATTCTCGACAAAGTACCTAATACAACGAATAATACAGAAAATTATACAAGGACTTTTTCAAGGTAACATAAACAAAGAAATGAAGCTGCAAATACAGCGATGAATTCACCAGGAAAACGAAATGGCTCTACGACAGCCAAACATACATTTTATATACTCGTATTATGCTCGGCAGTATTGATTTCTGATATGAAAAAAAAGTTTTATTCTGATACACGTGGGAGATGCAAATATATTCCTCATAACAACCGATGATACTGGTATCGATTCGTCATTCTATCGTATTTCGTTTTGCGTGCACTGAATACAAAATTATAATATTTTTGCTTGGCGGTGGCGGTGAGCGAAAAATCATTCTTCACATGCAAAAAACATAAAAATATAACAGAAACGCAGAAAAATGACAACTTATTATTTCTGTTTTAACTCTAGTGGCCTTGGGTACTTGCAGAAATATTTTTTTGACACTGTAACTGATTTTTTACACTGGGAACACTTTTAAACAATTCTCTAGTACCTATATTTTTTTACTGCAAATGCATTATATACGAGTATAGTATTTTTTTGACAGATTTTAAAGGATATTTTTTTCCGTCAAAAATTCTCGTGTGTGAATTACCAAAAAAGATTATTCATAATTAAATTAACTTTCAAAGTATATATTTTGTTAAGTTATTTATTTTTGAAAATAAGTTCAGTAATATAATAATTATGTAATGATTTTGTCAATAAAACATTTTTTTTATCATTTTGGTTTCATTTTATCATCGACATAATTTTTAAAGCAAAAATAAGTAAGTCTGATGGCCAGGTTAGTCTCGGGACTCTTCTTTTTCTTCTTCGTATTTGAATAATATATTGGAATATTATGTCCCTGATAGTACTTTAATAATAATTTATTTGTCACTTTCAGAATCAATTATAAGATACGCTATAACCTCATGGGCTTTTTCCAGTAATACAAATATAAACCTTGTACATAACTTACAAAATTCAATGATCAAATTATTAATTGAAAAAGAATTCTACTGTCAGCGACATGATATTCCAATATCCTTATTGTATAAATCTATAAATATTTTATCTGTTAGAGCCTATTATGGTCCAAGCTGGTTTCTCAGCATGCTTCTCAATCTAAATACAGAAATAAATTGTAGCATGTATATAATACTCGGTTCACTAGTGTTTATGGACTAACTCTCCCTAATTTCAATAATAAATACGGGAAAAAAACACTATATTACAATATACCAAAAAATGATAATATGCTCCTATTAACTATTAAAAATAAAAAAAACTTATCTGGTTCAAGAGAAAGACGCCTGCTGAGAATCTGGCTTTTAGAACGTGGTTTTTTATATTAAGATTTTTTTGTGTTTTTCTTTTTTATTTGGATAATTTTTTATTTTCGATGTACATATTTTTCTTTTTTTTCATAGTAATAAGAGTTTTTATATGTTTATAGAATTAAAGAAATAAGATTATGTATATATTTATTAGACCTTAAATATAAGCACCTGCTGACGAACTCCATTTTATGCAGTTCAGTAGGACTTGATAATTCATATGTTAATTTTCGTTTGCTTTTGATAAAAAAAATAATAAAAAATGGCCTTTTCACCTCTCAACTCGAGTCTCGGACCTCAAGTGGTTAGTAACAAAAGAATTTTTTTTATGTTTGTTTTATTGGCTTTATAATGTTTTTTATAATAATATAATTATCTTCAGTATTAAGGCAAAAAAACATAGTTCTAAGATTTTTAATAATGCCTACAGCTGTAGCATTTTTAGCGTTTTCGCTTATTTTATCTGAGGGTAAAGGATGATTTTTTGTGTTTATGCGTTAACAGTTTTGTTTAAAGTAAACTTTAATTATTTTTATAAGCGTACATATTTTTTAAAGTATTTTAATACTTTACTTTATGGTAGTAGTTACGCCTATAATTTATTTTGTTTGCTTTCATCAGTACCCATGGTTTTTTTACGCCAGCAAAATAACTACACATTGTCAGTGTATTGTAAAGTGAATTTAGTTTAAATCTGTGTTTACAATGACCAAACTGCTAACAATGGCCATTACTGATAACAACTCCTTTAAAACCTTTGATAATAGCCACTAGAAATACAAACTGCCACGACTATCCAGTTTTATGGGCAGTTTGTAAAGCACATCCTCGAATGAGATGTGGCATGTTCTGTCTTTTGCAGAGTGTGCCTAAAGTGGTATCATTAAACTAATTAAAATAAATCAAACAGACGGTTAAAAGAGCAATGAGAATTATAAGTGTTACCTAAATTGTTAGACGTCCAAATTAATTTGCGTTTACACCGACGCTCCTCTGTTGAATGGAAAATTATACTACCCAATATGAGTAACGATCTTACTGGAAGCTTTAATTACCAACCAAGGAGAGAAAATTTAAGAACACGCAGATTATTATTAATATTTTCTGATAAGAAATGAAATATTCACAAACAATGAAAGGATATCGCAAAGAAATCATGAACATTAACGTTAACAGGATTTTTTTGTAATAAGTATTTCAACATCGTTTTTCTTTCACTGTCCTGCAAATGCCTCCCAGATACTGTGCGAAAAAGGAAACTGCATGTTGTGCCTTTTATGCCCAGCAAAAATGAACAAAATCTACGTTTCGTTGTCCCGTTTTTCGCAACTCAAAACTGAACGGATTTTGTTTTGTTTTTAAGACAGGATCTGAATGAAATTGAATTTTTGTTTTTATTTGCGTTTTTAATAAAAAAAGTTATCATATTCGTATATCATGCGCCCAAAGACAACAGAAAAAGCTGGACGCTTTTATGGAGAAAATATGTATGATGAAAAGTCAGACTGCGTTTCTACTTAAGATTACTTAGTATACTAACATTCATCATTAAATAAACTATCAAAACTTAGCTTAATAATGCTTTTATGTAACCATAGAAACAGGTTTGGTTTTCTTAAATTAAACTATTGACCTATTAGTACATATAATGTACCTTGAGCCCTCAAAACTATAACACTCAACTCATCCCCAAACGATCAGACATGCCCAATGTGTATTTAGTCTTCTTTAACCGTCGCCTGAGTTTTGACGTGAGATTAAAATTTAATTCAAAATCAAAATGCATAAAAAAGATGATGTAACTTTTTATAGGTAAGTAGGTACTTAAGTACTTGTTTATGACGGAATTCCAAATGTTTAAATAATTCATTTTTAAATAAAGTTTTTTTGCAAATTTCAAACTATGCTCTTTCAACAATAGGGGTGCAATTGATGTAGGAATACAATTTTCAAAAATGTATTGACTGTCAGTTATTATTATTTTAGCATTACTAATAATCCAGTGAACAGAAATAAATTTAAAATCTGATTGGTAGCCATAAAAAACGAATGTTGTTTGTAAACATTCAAAAACGAACTATTTATATGTACAAAAAATAATATACTTCCAATTTTTTTTAATGAATTCTCGACAAATGTACCCACCCACGGTGAACAATGAATAAAATATTTATATTTACGTTCCTAACTTTTTTCTACTCAACACATTAGAAATTTTTAGAGCTACAAACGTGGCCAGGCCAAAGCTGTTCATTTTAAAAAAAAAGCATGCACGTATATTGGTCCAGTAGTTATTTAGTTTATCAAGGACACACATAAGAACATTGCCGTTTGCATATATAAAAATGAACATAAATTATTACCCAATTTTCCAAATTTAAAAATGAGTACCAAATTTATAAAAATGGTAAAAGACAAGCGTCATTAAAATAAAAAAATTTGCATGATACTCTTCCAACTTTTGCGATCTTAATCTCTTAGAAATAAATCTTAGTCAATAAGTACACACGTACAACCATTTTTTCATTGTATTGTGTACTGTATAAAAAAATTTAACATATTTTTGTAAAAAAACACCAAATGTACCATAATTCTATCTATTTTGTGTAAAAGAAGATATATTATATGCATGTGAAATTGTATAGTTGAATACCTTCCAAAAGTATGTTTTCTAGTATGAATCTTGGTTGAATTACTTTGTAATATAGAATAAAACAATAAAAAAATATCGATTGAAAAAAACATTCGAATATTTAATGATCATCATCATTTGATCAAAAAAAAAGCTTCTAAACAAAGATGTACTGTAGAAATTTAAAATACCACTGATTCGCGTGTTGACTTTTACAAATATCAAAACGTTCGGGGAAACATTGCCACAAATAATATTTAAAAACATTTTAAACAAATGGATAAAAAACATGCCACCTGTGTTCAGATAGAAATGTTCCTACTCGTTTCATAAAATACGAAGACATAATGTATTCCAAAAAAACGTACTTACAAGTATTTTAGTCAAACAATCGAATATTTTACTCAACCTACATACGTTTATATGCTATTAAAAAAACATGTTTGTCACCATGAAAAAATAAGCGTTTTGGGTTGTCGTCTAATGCAATGACCTCTAAATGATTTAAAGTTCATTAATTTATTTAAAAACATGTTTATATTATGGTGCAGTTAGTTATACTTAAACCAGCTTATCTTTCAATTTTTCCCTCAGAGCAAAATGTCATATTTTATTTATAAATCAAAAATTCAACTTATGTCAGAGAAACTCAATATCCTCGATTTTAAAAAGATTTTTTTTTTCAATACTCTTGACTTTTATTTGTAAGTTGAAAAATAGACTGCGTTCTAGATATATGATGAAAAGTATACAATACGATAAAGATTTCCATAGTTTTGGAACGAAAAGTAGAGGTGATTTCAGGCTTCTTAAGGTGAGACTAACTAGAACTCAAAACAACCTTTACTATAAATGATTAAAAATGGATAATGAGTTATCAGAAAGTCTTTTCAAGCGAAATACTATTTGCATGGTAGGGATAGCGATACGAATTTGTGTATAATGTAGTTTTTTAGATATATTTAATTGAAGTGTATTAAGTTAGTTTATTATTGTAATACTATTAAATCAATTGCAGTGAATACGTAAATGTACATCATAACAAATTAAATATAAAATTAAAAAGATATACAGAGAATACGCACACTTATAAATCAATGTTGAATTTAAATAAAAACCCCCTTTTTTTATTGCACGTAACGTTGTCAGACAAGAATGGCTACGCTCATACAGTCACCGCAGTGAAAAAGATGTGTTAGCGTAGACAGTCTTATCTAGCGACAAGTTGACCTACAAAAATAAACAGTATATGTGTTAAGTATAAGAGCCAACACTTAGTTTTTTGCATCATTGTCATCATTCCCTTTCCACACCTAATAGTGCATAGGCCACTGTATTGGTACACGAATCACAGCGTATCTCGATCATTTTCGTTACATGAAGGTAAGGTGATCAGTCTTACGCTTCAGGTACCAGTCTGGGGACTATGAAATATTCTAATGTAAAAATATCGTCGTAAAAAATATTTTATATCAACCATGTCGGAAAAAACACCCGAGACCTCACGCACGGTAGGCAAATGCGCTGACCATTACACCACGAAGCCGACATGAGGCATTCATTTACATAATTAATCAAAACCATTGTGGGTGCATTTTTTCTTGTAATTTATAAAAGTTGCTAAGCTGTGCATAATAAATAAATAAACATTAAATTAAACTTAAAAAAAAAAAAATGACAAAAAAAACAAATAAATAAAAATTGAAAAACGAAAACTTAGGGCAGAGTGGGGATTGAACTTCAGACCTATGATGTGTGAGTCCGCGACACTACTACGGGACAGTTTGGTTCAACAATTGAAGGTATTATTTAGCTATTTTTATGATGTGTATTTTTTATATACTTAAAAGGTTTTGTACATGGCTCTTTTACACAAAGCCAACTTTACCGTTAAAAATTGCAGGAAACCAATTTATACAGTGATTGAAGGTGTTATGTAACAAAAAATAGTTTAAATGGTTTGAAAAACTTTCACCCTAGATATCTATGCGTTTAGTTATTGCCACATACTCGTAACACCTTTACCCACCTGAGTTTTTCAATACAATTTACAAGTAAAATATTTCATAATTTTTAATTCTTGCAATCGTTGTGTGAATTTAAATTGCGTTTGATGACCTCTGGTGATAAGATCCAATAGACAGCGTGTACTTAGTACACGGAACATGGCACCGAGGGTGTCGGCGTCGCGGCGTCACGGGAATCGCGCCGCGACGCCCGCTGTATTATATAAACATTAATTAAAACGCGCGTGAAGCCAACTGCAATATTAAGCGGGATTTGTGGCGTCAGTGAATAAAGGCGTTCATGTATTAAACGGCTCGTCTAACCGGCTGCTTTAAATCTAATGAGTAACTTGTTTGAAATTTGGATATAATATCTGCTATTAAGACGATCTCATCAGAAACTTAGGAATGAGAGCTTTCTGGTTGTCAAAGTTCGATTAAAAGCTCGAATCTTAAGTGTACGCTCAACTTTTAGAACGACGCTTTATTTCTAGCTGCGAGGCTTGAGCTACCAACAACCTACGGGGGCTGAAATGAAGTATTGCGTTGTAATAAAAATAATAATATTTTATAGTTTAACTGTAAGTACTACTTCGACATCGAAAAAAAATTTAAGAAATGAGAGTTGGATTGTGAACTCGCAGTTTTTATTATGGACTTACCATTCAAGAGCTAATAACTTGATAACAATGAAGATAACTTGATTGTACCAACAGTTTGGATAAAATTTTAATACACAAATAAGCTTGTTTATACAATTTATTGCAACAGAGAGGAGAAACATTTTTAAAAAGGAAACATAGATGTCAAAATATTTACAGAAATTATGACCTGTCGGTTGGTGGGTAAAATTTCAACCTTAAATATTTTTTAGGAAGTGAAACTCAACTTTATCTACAAACGTTTGAACATACTCAACATATTGTTGATGAAACTAACTAGTATAAATATTTAAAAAAAAAGTTTTTTCAGGCGTTGCTTAAAAGGTGAATTAATTCAGCCAGATGGATTTTACCGACATCATTAAATGTTTCAGCTTGTTGACTTCACAAAGTCAACAGATGAAAGGGTTGAGGAAATGTGGATGTTCAAACATAGCAGATAAGTGAACGTTGCAAAGTGTTTTGAAATATATTTTAAAGAAGAAATTACATTCGCTACGTTTTTCACAAAGAGTGGAATACAAACTTTGATGGTTTAAGTGCCTATAAATAATTTCATAATTTGCTCCGTAAAACCTAGAAAATCTGCATTCCTGTGGCTGGAAGACGTCTTACGCTTACATAAATTACATCTATGGCAGTAACAAAAGTTATCGTACCTGTACGCAATCAGCAAACTAAATTCCGTGAATGCGCATTTGCGGTCGCAGGCTCTATGCCATGGGATTTCTCACAGCAAAAGTATAAAACTGTGAGAGTGAAAAAAAATTGCATCCACCTACTCCTTAAACCATCATAAAACATCAGAAATATGTGAGGACTTGTTAAACTTAGATTTTAGAAAAAAATAAAATCTGTATTCATAGAATCACTTTATAAAGTGCCGTTGAGGAAAGTATTATGAAAATGGCGGTTAATAAGATTTCAATAACAAAAGTTATAAAATTAATGTTTATTTTGATAAAATCTAAAATGGTTTTCATATTTTTTGAGTCAAAAATATGCTAGATTGAATTGTAACGAAAATAAACCTTTTATTTAAGGTAGTGAAAAATATGCATGTGATGACTTTTTAGGAGAAAAATCGCTACAGAACAATTGATTTTCCTCCCTGAACAATGAACTATCGAGGCGTTAGTACTTTAAGCACTAACTTTCAGATACAAAAGTAACTGTTTTCAATTAATTAAAATATGTTAAGATTTTGTATAGTAAGCAAGAATGAATTAAAATTGCATTTAATCAAATAATTTTTAAGTATCTCAGATTACGATCGTAACATTTCATCAGGAAATAGAAATGATTTCAGTACTTAGTACAGTTTTATCATACGCGTTGAACGAAGCGCAATTGTTTGTCTGTGCTGGTATTATATTAACATAAAAAGGGTTGAATTTGTAGTAATTTATTTTTTAGTATATTTTATTCCCCGTGTTTATTTTGTTTGAGGGATGATTAAGGTTCCTATCGAATCCAATAGCCCCTGAAAGGGTAGTTATTCAGTTATGTTACACCAAACAAATGAGAACGGGTGCAAAAGGAACTTAATATGGGAAAACTGAGTGAAAAGTTTTATCCTATTTCTTGTTTTTATTTGAAAAGGGGTTTTGAACGTGGATGTGTACATAAACGGAAGTCCTTAACTGTTACGTATACATTATTAAAGATCCTTTGTGAGTAAGTACTGTAATAGGTGGTAAGTGAAGAGGGTTTGACTCTCCGAACAAATATCCGCTTCTGTTAGTTACGGCAGGAAACTGGCTGAGTGGCCATAGTAACGGGTGTAGTATTTGCACTGGAACAATGTACACAATTGTCAACTATCGAGGCAGAACATGATATAAAGTGCCCAGAATACCATAAAATACAAGTTATATATAGTACATAAAATGTTAATATTGTCGATGTTTAAAAAACAATTAAAAAAAATATCATAAAAATCTCTATCTCTTCTGTACTTTTCTCTCCTTATTCATAATCCACTGATGGTGTTCTTTTATTTTCTTTTATATTTTTCCCATTAATTATGCGACTTGTACTTAAATACATAAATATGAAAAACTGTAAATAACAAAATATTCATACAGTTTTTGACATGTTTTTAATAATAAACGAGTTATGTTACTCGGTGGCATGTCTTTGTTTGAATTTTCGAGATTTTTCGGAATAGTTAGAAATTATTCTTATATTCGTTCGCTCATGTGACAAATGAATAAATAAAAAATGATGACTGAAAAAAAAACGAAAGTCACATTCAATGTTTGTTAATATATACAATTTAATGTGCACACGGATATCGGTTATTATTAGGATATTTGACTGAAATTCCCCTCGATTTACTCAGTAGGCTCTAATAATTTCAAAACACATAAAAATGAAAAATATTCATTAAGTTTTTGCTAAAATATATGCTTAAAATTGACTCGCTGTCCCAAAGGAATAGAAAAAATATTAAGTATTTATAAGCTTCTGTCTGGGTTCAAAAATCAATATTGCCAAAACCCACGTAATGTATAAAACTTCGTGTCTTGATGCTTAAAATCTCCTGACTTTCAAACTTAACCATCGAAAGGGTCAAAAGTTTCAATTACCTGGGAGCATATGTCACAGAAAATGGCAGCTTTCAAAAATAATGGGTGTGCGGCTAGGAGTAGCAGACGCCACATTTTACAGCATGTAGGCTGTCTAGAGATCAGATATTTAATCAGTGAAAACCAAATTCCGCATGTATAACACCTGCATAACACCTTTTCTCCTCTACGAATGCGAATTGTTGCACCTTACTAAGTCCTTTTTTGTGGATACTATATGCTCCAACTAAGGAGCGGATATGAAATGATGATGATGACGATGATGATAATTCATGTTTTTTTTATCCCTTTTTAAAATAATTAATTCGATTTATTACAACGCATTTAAAAAAAATATTCTTTACCTCCCCCCTATTAAAAATACATTTTGAATTTGTATAATTGATCAAAAATTTTTGAACTTAACATTTTAAAGATTTAACGTTGTAACTTTCATGAAAAATTGAAATAATGTAAAGTTATTCAGGTTTTAAATAAAAACGGTTGTTTATACGAAGGTATGTTGCTAATTTAGATGTAACACTACACGAAAATAAAAAAAATAATGTAAGTAATTCAGGTTTTAAATGAAAACGGTTGTTCAAACAAAGGTTAGATGCTAAATTAGATGCAACATAACTTGAAAATTAATGGTCAAAGTAGGAGCTTTCGAACTTGGCGCAAATATTTTATCCGAATGATAAATGCAATAAACACGTTTTAGGGAGTTAGTAAGTTTGTTTGTTTGTTGTACTTGTTAAGTTAGCTTCTAGAATACACCAGCATATCCTGACTGTTTATTGCACATAGTATTGTCTAACGAAATAAGTCGACTGCACTATCGAAGCTCAAACGAAAACAACTACAATTTCCTCTTAGATGCTATGTAATTATTTAAAAGTGCAAATATGAAACGCTTAACTCTTTAAGTCATTTTAAAAATATATAAGTTCAATTAAATGCATACGATTATGCGTGTGAGGCAAATATAATGTTTTATAATTCGTTTTTCCGCTACCCTGAAAATACATTTTTGTGAGTTTTATGAGTAATTGTCTGCGACAAAACCCTCCCCGGAAAATTATACAGAAATGTCCATCAAAGTCAATTTTTTCGTCAAAACAAAACAATAAAACGTTCAAAATAAAACACACAAAATCTGAAAAGCTTTTCATTTTCTGAAAAAGAAGGTACGATTGTTTTCATTTGGATGACGGCCAAAGTCAAGCTGATAAAACTGTCAGATGTGACGTATATCCTGGAAAATAAAACTTACACGCGGACTGGAATAATATCCATTTGATGTGTAATACTCTGTATTATAATAACATTAACATAAAGCCATGAAATTATAAGGGACAGAATTGTATAATATCTAATTCTGATTGTTCTTTTATTCGAAATGAGATTTTTACGCTTCGTAAGAAATGCGGAATAGTATTTGAGGTTTTGTTGATTTAAAAATAGATTGAAATATATTGTAGTAAATATTCTATGAAACAGCAACAACAGTGAAAGTACATGTAGGTTTAATAGATATTTTCTTAAAATATTAGTTGAATAAAACACACAGTTAGGCAGAAGTTATTTTTGGTGAACTTTTGAAGGGCTAGTAAAAAGCCCCAACATTGTAGCCTTAAACGTTTTAAAATTAAAAGCACATCGATGGCACAAACATCCAATTAAATACCTTAAATCACTCGATCTCTTATCTAACATGGTCAGCAGTTAAGAAATACTCTTGTTGAAAATCTTCGTCAGTCCACTTACATACTTTAACTTAAATTATCACTTCACAGTATATTCAACAGCTGTTTCGAACATAAAACAGTACAATTTATTTTTATGTCATTTCGAAAAATTATCAAAGGATTATTTTAGAAATAGTTCTTTTTTATTCCGCGCACAATTTTTTAAAACAAATCTGTAAATCTGTGATATTTTCGGAACGTTTATATTATGCATACGACTTCTAATAAACTTAAAATGTAGCGTAAGAATAATAAAAATTTGTGTGATTTTTTATGTGACAATGAAATTCAGTGTGTGATTTTCCGAAAATAAAACAATTTACACATTCGGATTAGGTAAGTACAAAGTAGCCCAGAATGGGATACATTTGACACGTGGGCATAATAATTCATGAGTACCCTTGATCGGCGGTTCGAGACGCGGGCCAAGTGAACCCCCGACAAAAGTCAACAAAAGACGGTCGCACTCGCGAGAAAATGTTCCGGAGATTTGAGGGCGCGAGGTGTGCGCTCCGCACGATGTCCGCGCTTGGACTGAGCGCGAGCGGCGAGCGGCGCGGCGGGCGGCGGCGTCGCGGCGCGGGCGGCGCACGCGCCCCGAGCGACAGGTGGCGGGCCCCCTCGCCCGCGGCCGGCGCAAGTGTTAAACGCGTTTGCATAATGAATGCGGCCGATCAGGGGGCGAATTATTTATTTTCACTCTAGAATCAATTTCGGGATTTCTTCAATTAGGACTGATACTGGTCGCTGATAATTTGAATTAGACTTCTATGGTGGACGTGTATTAAGCTATTTACAACTAAGATTTATAACTAAACGAAGGTGGTGTTAAGACAAGCAACTGATCGCTGTTTATCAAAGCTCAATAAACGTTTACAATTTAGTAATTGTAAAAAACAGAATTATAATGTTTAGACAATATAATTATATCAGACCCTAAAAATAATGTTTAGATATGCATGTAATAGCCTTTTTAAAATTAGTTGAACATATTAAAAAATAAGATATTTTATATGCGTACGGAGAGATTTTAAGTGTTAATTTTTTACCCAAAAATATTGTAAGAAAGTCAATCTTAATTTGTTGCAACAGAAAAAAAACATTTTTGAGAAGGAAATATGGAAGTCTAGGCATTTACAGGGTTCATGACTTGTCGTTGACTGGTTTAAGTGGCCATTTTACACACTGTGCAACATTCACCATTCTGCTCGTGTTTAAACATCCACATTTCGCCAATCTATCAAATCTAGGAATAAGTGGTCCCATGATTAAATGGTTTCAAAGCTACTTGACTGATAGAATACTAACGGTAAAAAAATTAGTAACACTTTATTCCAATCTTTCTGTGCTACTAGTGGTGTTCCTCAGGGTTCCCATCTGGGCCGAATACTGTTAATCATCTTTGTTATTGATATAATGGGTGTATTTGATGATGTGGAAATATTGCTGTTTGCCGATGACATGAAGATTTTTAAAGTAATTAATTCCTTAAATGATTGTGTGACTTGGCAACGTAATTTTGATAAAATGTTCCAGTTACGTTTTTATCAGTGTACCGACGATATATAATAAAGGGTCAGGTCCGCGTCCCGTAGTAGAAATGCCGACGAACCGCCAACCGAGGACTTCCAGGACCGCGAGAGCCTAATGCTTTGTAAAGTATTGATAATGCGTTAATGCCCTCGAAAAACATCCGCAGTGTATGGCCCATTTACCTTTTGTAGTCTTGGTCAAAGGTTGCGGGGTAGTCTCATTTTAAAATTTAGTGGTACATTGGTATGGTACATGGTATTTTTTTAACCTTCCCTCCCCGGTGATGTGTAGCTAGTACACATTGCGTCTAATAACTATAATATCTCTATAAATAGAATAAATATTGGGTTAAGATTTTCAGTATTCCTCCATTACACATTGATGTATCGTCTGAAATAACTTGTTATAAAAGAATAAGTACTTATTAGGCATAAAAAAAGCATTTTATCGGAAATCGGGGATAAATTACAAATTTCATCAAAAGTAAATTCACAGTATACCAATAACACCTGGCGTTACACGTTCACTACATGTCCAGTCACGTAGTCCAGTACTAGCTACTTAGAAGCTTTCGGGAAGTTGGCGAGGGTGCACGTTTCGCACGAGTCGTTAGCGATACCCAATGGTTTTTTCATGTTTTCAGCAGTTAGATTTGAATTATTATTATCATCTTTGAATTAAATTATGGTTAATTAAAGCCATTCCCCATAATAACTCCATTTTCGCCTTTTAAAACCTCTTATTTTTTTTATGTGTAGTGACTACATAGCACCGCAACGCGCGGGTGTTTTTAGAACAGTAAAGGAAAGGTTAAGATAATTTCGGGGGCTTAGGGTCATAAGGGCGAAACTACAAAAAATGCTGTTTTGTGTTAAGTACTAATCTGATATCCAAACAAAATATCCTGTTAGTGACAAAAAGATGAAACTCATCCGATAAGTAGTTACCTAGATAAATTTGTGTGAAACTACGAATGAAGCGTTTTGTTTAAAGTCAGAAGAATAAAACACCTTTTACATCATTTTGTTAATTTACTAATGTAAGCGCAAGTTAGGGTCATATAGACGAAAGCGTAGTTTCATATTTTTGTCTCTAAAACATTTTATGCTCTATTAACTGTATTTTTTATTTTCTTTATTTGTTACCCTTAAAAGACAGTATTATTTTTTGAAAACTGTTTTATCATTTATCTCAAAACTGTGTTTTTGTAGTTTCGCCTTTATGACCCTTAACCCCCGATTTATATATAAATAAATTTATTTATATTTTTAAACATCTTTAGCGGTTTTTTTATCTTTATTCTCTACTAAATACGTTTTTAACTTGAATTATAAAAATATTACTTTTATTTTATTGGTTAGTTGGAAGAAATTGCCACCTGGAATAAGCCCACTAATGTACAATTAACATTGTGTACAAAAAGTTAAATGAATAAAAAATACATTTCTCACAGAGTCATAAAACCCAGTATTTATTATACACAGAGACACGTATTCTCAAAACTCAATAGTTTACTGTTTCGGTCTCAGAGGAGAATAGGTTATAAATAGGAATTATAAAAGCGATATTTACTCACCAAAGAAACTATAAAATAAACGGAAAAATAATAAATAAATTAAGGGAAAACAAAAGATAAACAACTTTTTCTTAGAATTGCATGCTTGTAAAGCTTTGCATATCACTATTAAATAAAAAAAATTGTTTCCATAATCAATTTATTACTACGAGAACCTAAATATAGTTCATAGTCCACACTTCACATCAATATACTACTGAAAGAGCTAAAAATATTTTTTAAGGATTTGTTAACTTTAAACTCGGAAAAAAAAAATTAGTCAAACATGACTTCATATTAAATTCTTTAAACTTGTTTAAACTAACTGCGAGAAGAACAATTATAAATTAATTGAATTTATTTAAGGTTGGTAACTTTACATGAGACTGCCTCAAAACTATTAGCACTCATTAACTTCAAGGTACCTGGACGAAGGACTCGTCAAGTGCCTCTTTTGATGCAACAATACGCGAATTCTTACAATGCTATTCTGATTCGACTCCATGAACTCGGCAATAACTATTCTGACGTTGCTGATATTCTTAACATAAAGAATAGTTGTTTATATAAATCAACTGTTTTTAAAAATTTTAAAGATGGTGAACGGTAATTTTTATGTTTACTTTTTTATAGGTACTATTCTGTATTTACGTGTATACTAAGATTTTAAATAATTTTTTGCTCTTTGTATTAAATATACCTATTTGCATTTCGTTCCTTACAAAAAAACTTTTTTTTAATTAATTTTTATTTTATATGCACACATTGTTTGCATTTTTTACTATTTAAATTAACATTATTTTGTTTTTATATTCTAAATCTAAGCACGTTTCTTACATGAAACTCATATATTATAATATTTATGGAACATGGTACTTTTTTAATTTTATATTTTTTCATATTATATTGAAGTGTAAATATTCTATTAAATATGTATTTTTGTATTCTAAATGGCACTGCGTGCCGTGTATATTAATAAATAAATATAATACAAAACATCATGATCAAAGAAAACCGTATATTCATAAATACTTATTACAATCGCAAAACGTTTACTTGAAATATAATACATATGTTAATGAAACAAAAGATTTATGAAATTTGATGCAGTATCAACAAATAAAATTGTTACATAATATGGAGGTAAAAATAATCCGAATTCCCTTGTTATACCAAACAAAATATAATAAACAATAGACCTCTATCAAATTCTCATAATATTTTAAATTATTGTTTTTTTTCTGTACTATTTGTTTTATTTATTTATCCATTTTTGCAGCATTCGATTGAATGTTTTCTCAGTGGGGTAACCCATGTCAAGAACACATGACTTTATTAATGACTAATTTTGAATTTAATAATAACAAGAGTGTTAATAATAATAAACAAAAATTATAAACTAGGTTTTAAAGGTAGATTATAATTCTTTAATCTTAAAAATATGAATACATAATATAAAGTAAAAAAATTGCTCAAATTTTTTTTTTACAAAAATAGTTTTTAAGTTTCAATTTATGTTTTTTCTTTTATTTAACCGTATCACATTTCTGAATTAAATAAAACGAAACATAATTGTCACGTGGTTTGTAATGTTGGTTCATTAAAATAATCCGAGAAAGTTTCGAATAACGTAATTAACACTAAAATAATGCAAATACGCTAAGCAAAAACAAACATTTGATTTCATAGCTCAGAACACAGAAATAATTAGTCTGGTCGAAGAATGAAACAGCTAAACGCAAGAAGAGTATTTGTAACTGGATCAGGGTGCAGACCGGAAGGGATACTGCGTTAATTCTCGCCGACCGGAAGTTCGAGAGGGTGGAAAAATGGCGGCAACGTTATGCACTCTGGTGTCTGGTTACCGTGTTATTCTGCTTCCCTATTACATGGATATTTTGAAACTTCAAAATGTTTGTATAAGCTGTTTTATATAACTGATACAAATATTACACACATATATCAATGGCAGAGGTATTGTAAACTTTAAATAAAAAAATATATATATTTGCGCTATTTTTTTCATATCTTATAATTATTAGTTGGATGGAGCATTAGATGAACAAATATATTGCCTTCATTTTTAAATACCTGGTTAAGGATCTCAAATGTCAATCAATTCCTTTTGATTACCGTGATCCGAGAGCATAACTACCGACAACGCATATATCAAACGATAGTTGGCAACAACGCACGGATCAGACCGATCAGCATATCATGCCTTCGTTTCATAAGTTCATTCGTAACACATACATCTGTGGGTTCATAGTCCATTGATCGATGACCCATAGACGTGCAAAAATTTCACTTGGAATATAGATCAACATGCGATGAACCAAATCAACATTTTAAATTGAATTCAAAACATTATATTCTGCAAGATAAACAGTTTTGGACCGAAAACGTCCGTCTAGATAAGAGCGACGTCCCGCATTGCATTCGTGCCATGGAGATATGAAGAAGAAAGAAACGTGGCATATAAAGAGACCACGGGGCGTGGTAACGCCCAATCATCTCAAATAGTCAGCCCGTACAGTGCCCAACAAGTCAGCTCTACGCAGTCACCCAGTTTCAGCAAGTATTCAAGTGTAGGAAATTTATCTCATCATCGCCGTAACACTTCTGCGACATAATTTAATCGATTATTTATCTGCCGTGTAATAAATACACGCATCAAACATCAACTTTGTTTCTTCTGTCAATCTTTGTCACTCTAACGCGATCAAAATAAGTATTTTGCTATATACGAACGATCACTTTGTGACTCTTGTGCTTGTAAATTCTCTATTTTAATAATTTATTTTTAATTCAGCAAGTCTATAAATAAATATGTACCTAAACAATAATTCTTAACTCAACGCTCTTATTCAATTACAAAGAAAATTTAATGATTTTATTTTACTCCAAAGAAAGAGACGGATGTTTATTTCAAATTGTAAAAACAAAGTAAGGATATAAAAATACTGCTTTCGAAAGCTTTCCTCATTTTTAAGAGTAAACTACATACATATGTAGAGAATCAACTGGAACGTACATACAAACGGAACTAAAAAAACAAAACAAAAATCTGTTACTGTCACCTCAGGGGGATGTATGTCTCTTTTGAAGGTTTGAATGAGAGCAGTGTCAATAGCTATTCCTCTGGTTTTGGTATAAAGGACTGCAGCACTCCAGAAACAGCTACGAGCAGTGAATCGTTAAAGTGCGGCCGAGAGAGGTGAGTACTTACACGGTGGGGGTAAAACCGAATACCTACTGAGGGCAGGGGGTCGGTATTACCCCCATCGGTCGGTAGGGGATTAACCCCCAAACGACGTGACCAAAGTTGCCTGGACGAAGGAATCATTGAATCGTTACTACAGGACGGGGTGAACGTCATAATCTTAAGCGGGTGCCCAATTAAGATTGCAGTCATTATAGAGTCTAGGCAGTGCTTATAAATCTGTCATAAACGCTGAATTTTTTGCGATATTTGATCGTTTGCACAGATGGTGTTAGTTAACCGTATTTTTTATTTCACCATTATTCTCCCTTTTGCTTCCATTGATGCCTAGGACGCTGTATTGGTAAACTAAATGCGGTGTTTAAGTGTTGCATTATAAATAAAGGTTTCAGTTCTTTCACGTCACAAACATCAACAGATGAAATAATTGAAGGAATATAGATGTTCAAATATGGGCAGAAAGGTGAATGTTACACAGTGTGATAAGTGGCCACTTAAACCAGTCATTGACAGGTCATAAGCCCTGTAAATGCCTAGACTTCTGTATTACCCTCTCTAAAATGTTCTTCATCTCTGTTTTTATTTTTATTTTTTTATTTTTATTTGTATACAGAAAATAAGAATATATATAAATAAAAATTGTGAAAAAAGTCAATATAAATTTTCCACAGTGGTGTAAGCTTTTGATTAAGTACATTATCAAAATAAAAGCGATTTGATAATTGAAAAATGTTGGGCACTTAGAACAAGCAAATAAAATAAAAATACATTTATTTATATACAGTTATAAAAATAAAGTAAATAGAAACAAGATAAATTTAAATTTAAAGAATAAGAAAAGAAAAAAAGTTATATAAAAATAATGTAAAAGGTATAAAATATATGAGTACATACATAATTACTGATATTGTATGACTAAACGGGTGTACTGTCTATAAAAAATCTTCTTTATTTCATATAGAAGAGATGAAAAATGTCTGCGTGACCGGAGAGATCAGTATTATAATAATGACATGCTCTAAAGAAAAAGTCGTTTTCCTTGAGTTAGTCCTAGGTACTGGCAAATTAAATGTAGTATCGAGTCTTGTTCTGTTGGGTACAAGAAATTCTAAAGAACTTGTTAGTTAAGTACATATGTTAAATGCAGTGTATTTTGAACCTTAATTAAATGAAAATACGGTGATTAGTCCTACGTTTCAGGTGCCAGTCTAAATAATGAAATATTGCAGTTTAAAGAACCTTAAATGTCAATATTTCACATTGCCAGGAATCGAACTTAGAACTTCAAGAATGGTAGGAGAATATGCCAACCACTACATAATTTCACTATTCGATTTCCTTATTTAGGATCTTTACCTGAGAGCAGCAGTAAAAATACTCGTCCAAAGTTGTGGTTCGATTTAATACACAGAACGGTATTTTTCATCCGCCTTGACTGATAGAAGAATATATTTACTTAGCGTAAATTTGAAATATTCAAAAGGTATTATTTCACTACAGTACGAATTATTCTATAAACTTAAAGTTCATCATTAACATTGGAGTATTTAATAACATTGCGTAAATCCGTTGAAATATTCAACAACTCAATTGGCGACGCGGAGTTTGTGATTTATTTTATTATCTAAAACAAATCAAAAGTTTCATAAACCAGGTTAAAATAATTAAATTAATGAGAGCGGAAATTTTATTTCATCAGTGATTATAATCGTCTGCAATAACAGAGTGTAATTATTAAGAGCCATTACTACTGTTTGGAAGCAGTAGACGTTTATGGTAAATGTCATCCGCGGTCGAGTTAGTAACTACTGCGGGACACGCATAACGCATACTCACTACACGTTGCGTTGCCTTGCGTTGGCTGGGTAATATCGACTTTAAATTTTGAACTGATGCATAAAAATGACGAAAATTCTAACTTAAAAAAAACGGTCATTCTCATGATAGGGAAAAACAATTAAAAAAAATAAATATATTAATGAGGGTCGATGGATCATGAAGATCATTCACAAAAAACCCTCGAGGTATTCAACGGAAGATCTATTCGCTGGGTTAAAGATATTGCAAGTAAGACAATTGTTTGTGAGGTGCTTACTACTTAAATTTTATGATAAATTAAGTGAGGTCAAAAGAACCCAACGAAATATAAACACTCGTTCAGCATCACAAAGTAACTGTATCGTCCCATTTGTATCAACCGCCTTTGGTAAAAAGCAATACAATGTAATTGCTCCAAAAATATTGAATGATTTATTGCCAAATATAAAAGACTCAAAATGTATAATAAAATTTAAAATAAAAATAACTGCACATATAAATAGTGTAGCGAGAGATTTTTTTGAAAAATATATGTAAATCAAAAAACGTAGTATTTTATATAATTGGTACCGATATTATTTATATTTTTATGTATTTCATTGCTTTATATTTGTTTTATTATATATTATACTATATTATTTATGTTTAAGTAACATGTATTCTTGGCACATATATATACATTATATTTGTATAATAACGATTTTTAAATTCTTACATTTAATTAGCTAGGCATTTATAATTAAGTAGTTTTAGTTTTTCTTTTTTATGTTATCGTTTTATTAGTATAGGACTACTTATGCTCTAAAGATAGAAAATCTCCATCTTAGAACAGGCTGTGCCATGTTAGATGGAGACTATCATAAACAGAAAACACTCGGTTTTTATTTAACATTTATTGGTTTTCTATAGATTCCCTGTTATTAAGTATGTATATTATTTTTCTGCAATAAATAAATAAAAAAAATAAAAAAAATACATTACGATTTGGGTAAATTTTGAACTTTGTTTCTGACTGTTTAAATTTAAATAGAATATCGTCACGAATCTTGACGTCACAATTATATAGGCCAAACATGTCGCGTTTTTAAAGGGACATATCTGTACCTCAGATGGATGCAAATCCGGAAGAATAAAATAACATTTTGATATTCGTGTCCAGTTTATGATCATGTCCATTGATTTTAAAAAAATGTAAGTTTTGTAATGAAAGAACCAATGCATTAAATTACTAAAATACAAAAAGATGCTATATATTATAAGAAATCACTTGGAGAAAGTTAATTCTTTAGACTCTTGTAAAACATTTGGTGTTTGGATTTGCATCCCTCTGCCTCTGAGGTACAGATATTATATAATTACTTTTTTAAAAAAGTTATACATGAAAACATTTTTTTACAATATCGCACTGCACGGCAAACATAGAACTGATGACATAAAATGATTTGACATATCTCGATAAGAATAGCCACTTTTGTAAATATGTGTAACGTACAATATTTTTAATCGTATAATAGACTAGCGGACCCGACAGACGTTGTCCTGCCCGAACGTTGGCAAAAGACTTTTCATTGATAAGTAGGTACCTAGGTACTTGTTTATGGTTGAATTCCAAAACATAAAATATATTTTTTTCAAATATGGCATTCTTTTTGCAAACGTCAAACTCTAGTCTTCTCAACAACGAAGGGGTGAACTTATGTAGGAATACGATTTAAAAAAATGTATCGAATATAATATTATTAAAGTATTACCAAAAGTCTAGTTAAAACAATAAATAGGAATACATTTTAAGGAATTTAAGGAAAAAAATTGATTGAGATCCACAAAAAATAAATTCTGTTTGTAAACATTCAAAAATAAACTTTTTATATTCACGAAAAACCTACATCTTGCCATTTTTTTGAAAATGCATTTTCCTCGAATGCAACCCTGGTAGATCGATAAATAAAACGTTTATGCTTCTTACTTCTTTTATACATATAAGATTGAAGATTTTAATATCTACGAACCCGCACATTGCAAAGATCTGTATTTCTCTGAAAACCGCACGTAAATCGGTTAAGCCGCTTAGAAGGAGTTCAGTGATATCACACGTACAGAGGAGTTATATATATAAAGCTACCTTTTTTTAGAAAATGTTGAAATCAATGACGAGAAACATAATATGTACATCGCTGCTTAAATTTAAAAGGACAACAAACCGAAATTCGACTATTTTCAGTAGACCCAATCAAACTTTTAACATGAATGAGCTTTTGTTTTTTTATATGTTTTTAATATCATAAAATGCGTTTTTAAAAGTTGTATCTATCTAAGTATGGAGTTTTGTGTTAACTATCACCCAAAGAATGGCGGTTTTGCTCTCAAGTTAGCCACTAAAACACAAAGATCAAAAGGGCTGTTGCGGGGTTTGGGTAATTTATAATGCAAAATCTATGGGAGTCTTTTTCTTAGAGAAAAATATGACCTATTCGAATTTCATTTAAGCAATAAAGCGAAATTTCGGGATTTTTAATTTGTGGCTCTAATGAATTAAAGCAGTGATTTGAATATGAGGAGGGTCTTACTTGCAATCCCGGCAAAATCCAGAACCTTAAAAAAAAGAGATTTTTTTTTGCACCACAAAAGGCCATATATTATAGCGGTGAATTACATCACGGAGATTTGAACAGAAAATTATTCATAGTTACCTCTACTTGAGCATTGCAAAGTTGGCAATCTCTTAAATACAATTTATTATTTTACTTCTATTTCTTTATATAATTATACTTATTTCATCACAAATTAAATATAATTTATAAACTGGATGTAATAAAAATTTTAAGCATACAAAAAACGTTAAAACTATTATTGTGTAAGTTTTTAGTGGTTTATTTATGTTCAAAGCAATAACTTTGTGGTTAAAATTTTTGACTTATGTTATTAAATATTTGTATTTAACCACTTACCGACTTTTTGTGTCTACCGGTTTCGAGACGCACTCGTTTCTTTGTCAGGACACTCACTATTGTAGTAGTAAAATTATTTTTTGTAATTTTCTCAAAGTAAAGAAAACTGATAGTCTTCACCAAACAAGTTTTAGTATAGAACACATAAAATCTTTGATAAGTCAGCAATTTTTATAGTATGTCCAAATGTTTGCAGACAAGGCCGGACTTCACTCCCCTGGCAGTTTAGATTGAAATGTATTTCAACATAGAGCGAAAACGTTTTTGGTAAAGGAATATAAAAAAGTTGAGGCATTTACAGGGCACATACGCCCTGTAAATGTCTCGGCTTCTATATTATTCTCTCAAAAATGTTTTTTTCTCTTTCCCTTTGATTACTATTTATTTTTATTAATAGTCCAAAGGTTATCAAAAAACGAGGTGGAATTCTATTAATAATTACTTGACATTTTTCTACCCTGAACAGTAATCGACCAACGATATTGGTTATTCCAGCGAAGTACGTCGATATGGTAGCGTGACGTCACGGAGGGAAACCAACATGGCTGTACGTCACGGTCTTATGGGGAATAATTTTTAATGACGAATGCCGTATTCGAGCTTATGGGAAATTTCAAATGACAAAAATGCTCTGCGCGGGCTTATCATTACTAGGAACATTAATCGAGAATCAATACTCAAACTAAATTTATATGAGATATTATTAATAGCTTCGATGCTCAAGTTTCAGATTTTAACGTCTCATTTACTCCGCAATAAAATATTTTAAAGTCAAAATTTATGGCGACAGAGAAGGACAACATTTTAAAGAAAAGAATATGGAAGTCTTGGCATTTACAAGACTTATATATTCCTTTCTATACAATTTTATTTTTTATACAATTCATTTCATGCACATAGCCGGATTTATTTTTTTAAACAATATTTTCTTATCAATAAAAAACAGACTAGTACCTACGGTGTGAGTTGGTCAAATAAAAAAGAATAAAAAAATAAATGAAAACAACGTTGTTTTAATCACTTTTTTCTACCGACCTGTTTCAAAGCTATACAAATTTCTTTATAAAGGTATATTTAACTGATGAATTATATGCTATTTTTATTACAGATTTTAACAGCTATTAAACAACATAAAGTAGAAAAAAATTTAAGGTTTTATTTAAAATTGTGCATAAATCGGTTTATTTTGGATGAAAAAATAATTTTCTGTTAAACAAAAATGATAATCATCATTGAAATATTTGAAACCCGAAATAAAAACATTGTTTTTTTTCATCATTTTGACATAACAAATTACAAAAACGATACAGAATATTTAAAAGGAGGGAAAGTTTCTTCGATTTTTCCATTTGATGAATCTTTTCACAACAATAAAGGTTTCAGCACTTTACCTTCACTAAAATCAACAAATGGAAGAATTTAAAAAATATTATTTTCTCTAAAATATGAACTCTCCCTGTTGTAATTTGTTAATCTTAATGACTCCCTAGGGGGTGAAATCTAGTATTTTGTCAACAAACGTTTGGACAAACTCAATATATTGTAATAAATCTAACTGGTCCACGAAGAAGTTTAAAAATTGCAAAAATGTTTTCAGGCGTTGCCTAGTATGTGAAATAATTTGATCAGATAAATCTCTTCACAACAATTTTTTTTATTTTTTTTATTTTTTTATATTTTATTTTATTTAGGAAACATACGGTAGAGTTACAAAGTTTTATATTTTACACAGTTAGCTTAAATCTAATGAACCAGCGAAGTTTAAGTAAGGTTATTAATTAAAGTACAAAAAAAGAGAAGGAAAAAAAACATAAATCGAAGTTGTTTAAAAATTAAAATTAAAGTAAAAAATGAAGAAAATTTGTAAAAGTAATTAAAAGTCAAGAATTAAAATGAAGAATGAAAAACATGCTCATATCTAAAAATAAAATAAAATAATAATAACATTTTTTAAAAAGGAAAAACATAAATATACACATACATATTTTAAGGGATTGAAAGAAACGATGAGACGAATATTTAAAGAATCTTTAAATAAGAAAATAAATTTTAGTCAATATAAAAACATCTTCAAAATTAATGACACATAGTAAGAGCAGCAATATATTGATTTTATATACATATACTATATAAGTAATTAAAAGTAGTTAAAAAGTATAAAAACATGTGAATGCAGCAAAGAAAAAAGAAAGAATATCAGGTATAGGTAATATTTTAAACAGCAATATAAGGAGAAGATTTTAAACCAAAGGTAGTTGATAAAATTTCAATAAAGCGATTTTCGCAGTTATGTAGAAAAAATTGATTAAATTTAACAATATCAATGTATGTAATGTGAAGTGATGTAAGAGAAAAAGGGATCAACGGGAGTTTAATTCAAAAGATTTCAGTACAATAAAGATATCACCTCTTAAACTTTACAAAAATCAACATACGTAAGAATTGAAAAAATATTCCCCTCTCTAAAATGTTCTCTAACCCAATTTTTTTATCCTTATGACTCCCTAAGGGTGAAATCCAGTCTTTTGTCTACATACATTCGGACGCAAAATATTCTTATTTGAAATAAGTTAAAAATCATTTTTTCATTAATATTATGACAGTAAAGTGGAAGCAACATTTATATAAAAGTAATTATTATGAACATTTGGAGAGTTGTTGTTTTATCTGCGCATATCGTATAACTATGATTTTAAACACGGCAGCGCAGGAACAAACTGAGTTATAAAATATGGAAAAATGTAAAGTTACACTGGCTCGGTGAACGTTTGCTAAATTGCTTATCCCGTGTAATAGTCTGTAAAAATAGCCGAGTGTTCAATGTTGGAAAACAACCGCCGAATACGTTGCATACTCGAGGGCTTATTTAAACTTCTGCCTATAATACCAGAATCGGTGGCCATGGCGGGAGCCTGAATTTGACTGGACAAAACATACGTGAGGTTTTCTGAATTTGAAGGGTATTTTAGTTAATTAATGTCGGTGTTTACCGGAATAGGTGCTGCACTACCAAATGCGCCAGACCGCTCTGTGCTTGTTCATGGGAACTATTTGCAATTACATAGAATTCACATACAACACACGTGTAGAGGAGTATAAAGGCGCTGTTATATAGCTACACGAACAGCGGCACACACACCGTGTAGCAAGAATGACAAGCAAATTTTATGTATCGAATAATAAATTATTGAATTGATCTATTTAAAATGGTTAAGTATACTTATTATTATTATGATAGGTCTAAATTGGATAAAATATGTTTTTTCTAGGTTTGAAAATACTTTTTTTATCAAATAGTAAATAGGTGAATCTTTTAAATATTCACTACATGTTAAAATTGTGAACTATTTTTATAACAATGATAAATATTATTGTGTTTTTCTTTCCCTTTATTTTTCAACATCCGTTCCTAACTGGAGCGTGTGGACATCATCAGACGCCTCCGGGATATCCGACTCTCGCTAGCCAGCGGTTTCGCTTTCTCCCACGTCAATTCCGCGTCGCCTAGTTCCGCCAAATAAAGCTGAAAGATCATTCTCGATGTCTTTTTGAAACGATGGAAGATTGCAGTTATTGAAATTATCAGCTTGAATAAAAGCTCTCCTGAGAGATCTGCAGCATGTGTCCAAGACAGGTCCACCACCGCACTCTCTACACGATCGTTATAGGAGGTTGCTGCGTTTGTTCTCGGATTTCAATGTTAGTTATAAAATCAATCCACTTTTCATCCAATATTTTTCTCAAGCGCTGAATCCCAAACTCAGATGTTTGGTGTTTTAGGCACCAGAATTTGTACCCATGTGGGACATTTTACGGGAGTTGAAAAATCGGCATTTTGTTTTGAACGAGTATACGTAAGAGTTTTATACATCACGCTAGTGTTAAAAATTGCTCAGCAATTCCTAGGTGGGTTGCGAGCTCTTTTTGTATGTTACCATCATTATTTATGTAAACTCCCAAGTATTAAAGCTATCAGCTTTCTCGATCCTTAGCTTATTGTTATAAAGAGACTAATCATGGTCAGGACAAGATTTGTTGCACATAATCTGTATATATTTATTATTAATTATTCAAACCCGGACGAGCGGAGTTCTTCTACTAATTTCCTGAATATTATTTTTACTTCACTAGAAATAAAAACATATGAGCAGATAAAAAATACTAACTCAGAAAAACAAATTCTGCAACCCAAAAAGATGTTTAACATAAATTTGACCATATAAAAGAACGATTTAAATAAAATAATAAGTATTTTAAAAAATATTCTAAATTATAATTTACATGACAAATAATAACATTCAAAGGTGAGAAATACAGACAAATAAGAAAAGTCGCTAATCAGTTGATCACAAGACCATAAGACCGATAATTATTTATTTAATTAATCTATTAGGATTGTTTAATATTTAAAAAACACTGTATAAACGTATTTTGTTACATAGTGTACTGCAGACAACAAAACATATAGTCATGTTTGTGTCTCACGATGTTCTGTATGCGACGCTTCATAACATTATTTGTCATACGATAGAATATCTGATTCCAAACACCACCGACATCACCGTGCATGCATCGGTTAGTTAGAATGTTGATTCATGCAAGCTTTGAGTAACGGATATCTCGAGCGGATCCGCAAGGCATTTACAGAAAACATTATACAATATTCCAAAATAAACAAGCGTTCACAATGTATTCATGAAATCTGAGATTAAAAAGTCTTGTCTTAAAAATCTCAAATGTCACAAACCGTCAATTTTTGAGGTTATTATACGACTACCTCAGTAGTACACTGTCGTAATTTTAGATTATGCTGTTTTGAATGCAGTTGAGGCACATATTTTTTTTATTTTTCTTAAGAGAACACTGACGTATCTAATGACGTATCTCTACGCGACAAATTTATTGAGTAAAATATAGAGAATAACACTGCAGTAACTATGACGTTTTAGTGTTTTCATTTTATTTTTACAGTCAAATGAATACATTTATGGGCGGGGGAACAACCACATAAGTCAAAATGCCTTACTTTTCAGGAGACAGCATAACATTATAATAATCAAATCAAACATCTTTTTTCTCCAAACTTATGGGATTTGGATTATTGCTAATAACCAGGATTACATAGTCATGTGATAACTCTTCAATGTAACGTCGTTCAAGGCATACAGTTATTTATCTTCGAGAAAACTTTTTTTTAGCCGATAACTAATAAATTTATTTTATGTGATAAATAAAATTGATAATACTTTCCTTAATGACGTTATTTGATTTCCGGGTTTTAAAACACGTGTAAACATAGGTGCATACTACAAGATGAGCCAATATTTTTTTTGGAATAGTTGACTTATGTGATTGTTCCCCATGGAAATATTACAAAAAATAATGGCAATATAATATATTATACAATATATACATTAATTAAGTAACGAATTTATAAAAGTTTATTTTTGATCTCTTGCAAAATGGTCAATTTAGATACATTTCAGTATACTTCTGAGGTCGTAATAAAAAAATCCAGTATACATTTGTTTAGAACATTGAATATAACTCAAAAATTTAATATATTGTTAGAATAGTTCAATATAAAATAAATTAGTCATAAAATTTTAGAAATTTGCTGTTTTTAGTACGAACTATGCAAAATTCACATAAAAAAAATATTTTAAAAATGTTTTTTTTTTAAAGTAAAGATAAAAGGAGTTTATGCACACCTATGACAAGATAAAATAAAGATTTGACACAAAAGTTAAGTAGCGAATTAAACACCTCCAATTCGTTAATTTGAGGGATATCAATTTTTTTCTTTTTTTAACTTTTGTTAGGAAAACAACAGAAGAAAACGGACATTTGCAGTTTTGAAAATAAGGTTGTCATTTAAAATAAATTGATTATTTAGGTATCACGAGTGCAAATTTTCAACTAAAAACACATTTAAATAACATTAAACAGTACGCGTATGTTATTAACATCATCAAACCGTTATGCACACCTTTTAGCGCATAGGGCAGTATATTGGTAAATTAAAAGCAGCGTTTCTCGACAAACTGCTATAAGAAGGTGAGGTGATCAGTCTTACAATTCTTACATCTTACAATTCAGTCCAGTCCAGTCCAGTCCAGTCAATGAAATATTTCACTGTAAAACCACATTATAAACAAATACTGTTGTTAAATTGGAAGAAAAAATATGAAGAGGGTTCTCGTTTATTAATTATACACAAAAATATTATTTGATTAATAAAGTTTAATTTATTGAATTACTCGTTTAATTAAATTCATACAAGAAGACTCAAATTTTAAAAAAAAAGGAATATTATTACTAAACAACAGCTGTATTATTGCATCAATAATATTCTATCGGCAAATCAGTACGGATCTCAAAAAATAATAGGTACAGATACGTAAATCTCTGGTATAACAGATCTTATTTCTAAATATGTAGACTCCGGCAAGAAATGTCTTTCAATTTTTTTAGATTTAGCAAAAGCTTTTGACACGATATCACATAAAATCTCGTTGAAACGCTTGTAAAATATAGGTTTGCAAGGTAATTTACTTAGTTGGTTTAAAAGGTATTTATGTGGTTGAAAACAACAAGTAAAAATATATAATATTACTAGCGAAGAAAAAAACATTGATTTTGGTGTACCATAGGGTAGTATTTTGGGACCGATTTTGTTTATTTTGTATATTAATGGATTTATACAAATTATAAATATGTCTGACACATATAAAAAATTGTGACATAATTGCAGTTGCAGATGACACTGCTCTAATTTTTACTTGTGACAAATGGGATGAAACTTATTCTGCGGCTCAAAACGGTGTCAATATAATAAAAATGTAGCTGGATAACAATCTCTTAGCTTTAAATATTGACAAAACAAAATATATAACATTTAGTAAAACCACAGTGGGACAGCCTAAACAAAACCTGCAATTAAAAATATGCTCTGAAATACTTGAATCAGTACACCATATAAAATATTTTGGAATAATTATTGATAAATATTTTAAATGGACAGAACACATAGAATACATAACACAAAAAAATAGAAAACTTTCCCATATCTTCAAGTCGATACGTAACATCTTATCCCTAATTAAACTCAAACAACTTTATTTTATTTTATGTAACTCAATTTTAACTTATGGCATAATAAGATGGGCACTAATAAATCGATATTAAAACCTCTCGAATCTGCTCAAAAATCAATCATTAAAATAATTTTTAAAAAGCCCTTCAGGTACCCCAGCGTCAAGTTATTTGAGGAATTTGAGATCTTAGATATAAGGCAATTAAATATTTTTAGAACAATAATATTTATAAAAGTAAATTATTCTATCAAATTCCAAAAGGAACACTCCCACAGTGCCAGAAGTCAAACTAGATGATGGGTCATGGGGTTTATCACAAACTCTGAATTTGGGCAAAAAAAATTCAAGTTTCTGGGCCCCAAAATATACAATATGTTACCCAAAGATTGCAAAACCATGACCCGGAATCAATTTAATAAATTTGTAAAAAAATGGTTGCTGGGCTTAGGTCGAGAAAAATCGGAAAATTTACTCAAAATATATTCCTAATTAATAAACTAATATTGTATAACTGTAAAGTAAATTAAAAAGTAGGCGTAATGTTATTGATTATTTTTTGCATAAAAATGTCTGCCATAAAACAGGTTGTACCTAGTTAGGCAGACTAGACATGATCCAGAGAAATCTATTGCCTAAGTGTGTATGTAGTAGATAAAGTAATTGTTTTTTTTTGTGTATAAACTATGATTATTATTTTTGTTATTATTATTAAGTTTATTTTAGATAATCGTGTAAAGAATTTCCGTATTCCGTAAATTATTTAATCAAACCAGGAATCTCATTAGAATTTTGTGTTTCAAACAAAATTGTAATTATTGTTTAATTTAGATCAATAAGTTCGATGAATTTTGAAGATAAACCACATCAAAGGAATATCTCTGAAATTCAATTGACTCATAAACAGTGTGGTTAGAATTTGATTAAAATATACACGGGACATTTAAGTAAACAAACATAATATACAGGTTTATCTCCGCGCTTTGTAATCAAATCTAACTTTATGAATGTCATATTTATTTATTTTGTTTATATGTTTACGTTAAGAGTATCAAGGGATACATAATAATAAAAAACTCACTAATGGCATTTTAATAATTGTTACTTTTTTTTTTCGATTTTAATAGAACCGCAGCTTTTTATAAATGATTTGTTTTATGAAGGTAAAATGATCAGTCTTTAAAACATACATATTTTTTTTATTTATTGGTAAGTTGTTTTATAATTTCAAACTGTATAAAAAGGGGGTGTAATGTGTAAATAAAATATATGTTTTTACAACTGTTCCGAAATTTATACCAAAAACACTCTTTCATAATTTTATTCATTCAAATCACGAACGAATTGTTCTTATTAATTAATATTTCGGCATAGCTAATTTATAAAGCAATACTACCCGAGTGTCTCATGTTAAGATTTGGTACCTCGGTATTGAAAACGTAGGGGAGGATCCAACCCTCTTTAACCATAAACCGTGTGCACCCCTTTTCTTGAAAGCATCGCTTCTCTAACATGAGGTATTTTAAGATACTGATAAAATTGCACAAAACTTTCTGAGTGCATTAAAGAGTCACATAAAAAATAAAATTCAAATTCAAGAATCAAATTTTTTTTGATTTATAAATCAGAAAAAATAACTTCTCTAAAATTTAATGGTTTTGGAAACATTGCATGGTAAATTTTTTTCTATGTCAACTATCTATTACTGAAAGCTAAGAACGAGTTAATCAATTATATTTTATGAATTAATTGTAATTGAATAATTAATATTAAAACATATTGAACAGCGAAAGCAAAGAGACATTAGTTTGATGAAGAGCAGTCAAAGTTTTTAAATCTAAAAATCCTTCATCATAATTGTAGTTTTTACATTAAAAGACGAGATAATATTTATACACTAACTTTTTTCGTAAAAACCTTTTAAAATTATTTTAGTAAAAATAGAAGAAATAAAAACGTAATTATTTTAAAAGCGTTAAAAAAAAACTTGATGCGGTAAAAGTGCCGTGGAGCAGTTGGTTAGACGGCTATTTGTAAAACTGGCGTTGCGCGTTCGATTCCCGCTAGTTGCAAGAAAGAAATCCAAGAAAGATATTTTTCTCAAGTCTGTGGTGTATTTTTTATCACTTTCTCCCACATTCTATCATTTCCTTCTACTGGACAAGCCCCTAATATCGATTTATTCCTTAAAAAAAAGGACTGTTTAGTTGGTCTGAAACAAGATATTTACATGTAATATTTATTTATTTATGTGTAAACGAAGATGGATAACACTGATTTGATTTTATTGAGATATTAGAGAGAACGACACATAATGCAGTTGGTAATTTTTACATCAGGTATTAGTCAGGCTATTATTCACTGTTATTTGGCATCTTATTTATTATTCTAGTTTTTTACGAAAATAAAGAATGATTTTATACAAACCACATCTCAATTATCATTGCAATTACGTTTTTGAAGTATTTTCTATTAATTTCAATGATACTATTATTTCTTTTATTTGATTACGCGTGTAACTAAATTTGTATACTAAAATTCGTAACTAAAATTGCTGTCGGTCTCATGGTGTAGCGATTAGCGCATTTGACAGCTATGCAAAAGGCTTCGGGTTTGAATCCCGACGTGGTTAACGTGAAATATTTATTTAAAAAATGTTATTTTACACTAGAATATTTCATAGTCCCTGGACTGGTACCTGAAGCGTTAGACTGATCGTCTTACTTTTATGTGACAAAAATGATCAAGAGACAGTTGCATATTTCGATATTTATATCTGATTATTTTTTTACATTTCTTCTTTGGAATTTTATTATTTATTATTTATACTTTGTTTTTCTGGATTGTTATTCTTTTACATCACATGTTACTATAATTAAATCAATCTTAGTTTGAATTTTTTATTGTTAATTATTATGGCATAACACGGAAACAGCCTAAAAAGCCTTAATAAGTTCGTGAATATGGAAACGAGTGTAATTTTGAATAAATAAATTAATAAGTAAAAAATAAAAAATATTTTAAATCGTCCAAATAGTTTGAGCCACTAGGGTTACGTTATCGATTAATACATCCCATTTTTAGTGATTTTAAATGAAATATTAACTAATATTGATTTGTTAATTTAAAAACATCGCTGCTGTAAAACTGACAAAACAGTTTGAATTCCAGGGTTGTGTTACCGGTTGATATCGCACGTGGGTTTGCACAGACAGTCGTTATGGTTAGCGGAGTTTTATTGGAGCCGGTGCGTGATGCGGCATAAGGACTCAAAGTGATGCGACATAAGGACTCGAAGCTCTTGCCGACCCCGCTTTTGGCATTCTTCTAAGTTCCGTTAAACGAAAATTACACTTTATACGCTTCAAATTAGTTATAAAAAAAATAATATTTACAAATGATTATCACTATGCACGTGTATATACTTGTATATACCATCGTTTAACACAAATTTGAGACATAAAAATGAGTTATTTTGAATATTTTGTTTTTAAGGTACACGTAATTTTAAGAGTTTTATAAAAACAAATTAATGTACTACTAACTACCTACTGACTAACGCTGTACTTCAAGGAATGTCCATCATCTTTGAGATGTGCGTTTTTTTCTAAAAATGTGTTTATTTCCTGTCAACCATTTTTTCGTTCAAATGACATAGACATAGATGTATGCAATTTTTACGACAAAAAGTATTCAATCATTATCTCAAATAAAAAAAAGACTTACGGTTCGTTCAAATTATGGTGAAAATACAATTTAATCGTTTTATTCAGTCAACAAAGGAGAGTATAAAAAACGCACACAAAGTAACAAGGTTGGAAGCATACACTTTCGCATAGTGCATTAGTGCATAGTTTAGAAAGTATTTTTACGAGGTTTCATAAAACATAAATATGTTAAGAATTATACGATTGCAAACATAACACGTTTCGTCTACATTTATAAAATTCTCATGAACGCGCGCCGCTTATTCCGACTTTTTTCAAGTTTTTGTTGGATTGGTTACGCTTCGTCTTTTTGGGTATTCTTAATTTTTTGCATCCATCAACATTCGCATTGTAAAACCTTTAAATCCTCGCTGTCCATTCGTTCAACCGGGCCAAACTAACACAGCATCCCTTATTTGACTTTGTCCATAATGCTTGTCTCTACTTTGCATACTGCGTTGATTACAAAATTAAATGTGTGCATCAATAACAAAGAGTTTTACAATTCATTTGCCCGAGAGATAGTATTCCGGTACTCAGCCTTCTTTAAGGTTAGGTAAGGAGAAATGAATATTGTGGTCTAGGTATTTACAGGGCTTATCAGCTGATATTGGCTAGTTTCATATAAATATTTATTATACTATAAAAAAAAAACCTTATAAAAACGTCGTTTGTTATTCATTATTCATTAAATTGAATTTAAATTAAGTTCAGCACGGGAATATATATCCAGGGCAAATAAAAAATACAACTTATAAAAATATTTAAAAAATAAGGAACACAAACAATTACAAAGTAAAACTGATGGAAAAGAAATAATTTAAGTTGTTTTTTTAAACATACATTTTAAAATCCGTGTTTGTAACTTAAATTTTGAACTCAACGTAGCACAATGCAAATTGTAATCTAAAATTTAGGAAAATAAAGAAACAATTGCGGGTAAAGGTGAGAATTAAGTAAAAATAACAATACATAGTGTTGTAAGATGACACTAATATATTTCAGTTCGAAAATATGTAAAAAGTAGTGTAAGAAAACAAAATAAAAAATCCCAATGACAATGTATATTTTAACCAAGAAAGCATTTTTCCACGACATGATCCCCGAGGATCGTAAAAAGTTCACGACATCACGTTGTCTGTCATCCTTTGCACTTGACTGTAAAATATGCACCGTAAAAATCGATTGAGCGAAGAAACTTTACAGAATATTTAATACCTCTCGTAAAATTGTGTTCGCAATGAATAATTTAAATTACTTGCGAATTTTTAAGAAAAATCTATGTACATTGTTCTGATAAAACAGATAGTAAAATTTCGGATGTTTGTGGTCGTAAAAAAAAACATAATACCTAAGTTTACCGCACCTGAGCGATTATAACAGCTCAAGTCTTAAGTTGGCATTTTTTAGTTTAATATGCAGAAATATTCCTGAATAAAATTCATTAACGAATAGATTTAATATTAACGGAATGATTCTTTGTGTTGCCCTTAAATCAAAAACGTAAATGTTTAACATATTTTTTTACTCACATTCGAGTAGCACAATAATCATTATGCCATTGTATCTGTATATATATATGCATGAACATGTGTGTATATGTATGTGTATGTATGTGTATGTATGTATGTGTATGTATGTTGTGTGTGTACATTTATTTACATTTTTATTTCTTTTTTCATTGTTTTGTATTTACTTACTATTTAATCTTCTTCTCTTCCTTCCCTATTTTCTCATCCCACTTCCTTTCACTCCTTGTGAGCTGTACGTTTTGTTTTTTTATATTTTTGTTCTTATATGAATCCCAAATCTAGACTTGTCAATTGTTGTTATTCTTTATGTATTGTTAATAACTATGACTTTTGGTTTAAAAAAATAATATATATATGTAAATTATTATTGTATGGAACAAATAGGTGAACTTAAAGGCATGCCTTTGTTTTTGGGAATTTTTGTTCGTTTACTGATAGTGCGAGTGTATGTGTGTGTAACTGTAAAAAATAGTATTTTGAGTTGTGTCACTGTTATTACCGGTTTGCAACAAATTTCAATAATTTTTTTGATGGATGTTTTTTTAATTCAATTGTAAATTATTTTCTAACTATTATCAAACAAATATACTTTTATTTATTGTTTAAGTATGAATTTCACTTAAAATATAAATATTGTGGTAATATATTTATTTTAATTGATTTGATGAAACATCAAATTAAATTTTACTTCTCACTTCCAAACATCATAAAATCTCGACTGCTAAATATCAGACTGAAAATGTACAACAACCTACTGCACAGGCATATACAGAGATTCAAGACTGAGGTAAGATTTATTATAAAATCTTTTGAAAAATCAAATAAATCTATTTACAATATTTTTCATGATATGAATATTGTCAGGTTTTTCGATTAAAAAATAAAACTTTTCATTGAAATATGTCATTTATTTGGTTATCATAATAGTAAGGCTTTATTTTTAAATTATTTAAAAAATACCGACAAATTTAAAGTTTCTCAGAAACAAATCTCATTTTCCATAGTCTTGCTCTTCTTTTGGAGAGCATTCCATGCTATTGAGGCTTGCGACCATAATTGGCCGTTCACAAAGCGCAGGTTAATTACGTAAATTTGAGTTTTACCAAAGTTGCTTTTTTCCTTATCCTGTTGATGTAGTTTATTTAAGCGTTAGAAATAAAAAAAAAAAAAAAAAAATACGTTAAAAAAAATGAGGGTTTGTCTATTGGCCACTATTTAATCTTTTTACACATTCAAAATTTTGATGGAATAAATGAAATTAACAAATTATTCAAATCAATAAAAAGAAATATTTGGACCTTTGAACCCTTTAGAAGAAAAATAAAACTTAAATAGCTTTCGAGTATTGACACAAAATATTATCTTAATTTTTAAAAATTGTTCACAATATTTTGAATTTGTCCAAATATTTGTAACCAAAATACTGAATTTCATCTCCATTATAAAGAATAAAAAAAAAAAACAAATCGTTATTCGATATTTTAATTATTTGTTTAAAATAGATACAACCTTTAAAAAACAAAAGATTTATGGTTACGACAGCAAATATACTTACGTGGATTGAGAATTTAATTTCCTGGTGTTTTCAAACGTTATAAAGTGATAAAAATCAATGATCAATATAAACTAGCTTTTTTTATTTAAGTTTTAAACCTGGAAATGATTTTAAAGGGTTTCCAGTTTGAAAGCCGGAAACGAGTTTAAAATGTGTTTTTCCTTTCCTTCCGCATCCTGCCAATGCAATGGACGGAGAATATGGCCGCTGAATCTGCGAGTCATTTTTTTCATAGCGGAAGTTGAAAAAGTCACCCGCTAATGGAAGCGAACTGGCAACATCGATCAGCTGAGCACCAACTTCCGGATGTGACGTCACTGCAATGTTACTACAGTACACGGTGCCACATCCGGCCCCCACGTAATGGAATAAAAACAGTGAAGTGAACTCTGAAAAATGGCGCAGGAGCTAATCCAGGAATAGAATGGTGCATAGCATACCCTGATTGATGAGGAAGTGAAATATTGCAAGTTTTACGTAAGTGTCAATGGAAAAATGCTGGGTTGTTTTTATTTATGTCAATTGTAATTTTTTGTTGACATTCGTTGCGATTTGTTGAGGGGATAGCAAAAAATAAATAATTAATAATACCAATCGATAATATTTTGAGTATGTCCAAATATTTGTAGACTAATAGAATAAAAGAGATGAAAGGATTTTTTTTTTTTGATATCTATACCTAGATAAAGGAATAATTGGTTGCATAAATAAATAATATTGGGGAAAAATAATCAAAACGTCGACAACTATTGCCCATGAGGAAGTATAAAACACAGATTTATTATACTCCTCTATTTTACAATTATTTTGTTGATTTTAATGAAACTATTATTTTGTATATTTGATTTCGTTTAAATCTAAAGTTGTAAAAATTATATTTTAATATTTATTTCTGATTATATTTTTAACATTGAATTCTTTGAAATTTTATTATTTATTACTTATACCTCGTTTTTCTGGATTGTTATTCTATTGTTTCACATGTCATTATAATCGAATTAATTTGACTAGGTATTTTTTACTGTTCATTATTATGGCTAGACACGAGTACATACTAAAAAGCCTTAATAAGCTTATTAATATTAAAACGAGTTTAATTTTGAATTAATAAATAAATAAACAGCTTCAGAAAATTTCGGTGATGTGGAAATCACAAGTATTAGGCAGAATGGTAAATGATATGCAGTGTTCAAAGAAATCATTTCAACCAGCCAATATTCATCAATAATTCCCTTTTCAAGGATAATGTATTTATAAAAAAAATATTTCCTTTGTCCCTCCTGAGATATTTTTCATATCAATTGTCGTTTTGGAAACCCTACAGTACGCTTAAAATGTGTATTTGCTGCTTTTCAAATGTACAAAGACCTTTTGCATTTTTGACTGCGTACAGTTAATTAGCAATAATAATTTATACCAGAATTAAGCGGAGGGGGACCTGACAAGGACGACTGTTTGTGGACATCATTTGCTTCAACTAGTGAAACGATACAAAATTATGTCTTATCAGTAAGTAAAAAACTAATATAATTATTAATCCAAAACAAAAGCAACTTGATTACATTGTGACAAAAACAGGATTAATATGTTAAAAGTCCTAGGTTCTTATTACCGGTCTATACTACACTGCCGTCATAAGAAAGAAGGACGTTTCTACATAAAACCTAAAATGGAGAAAATATATATTTTGCAACTCAGAGATTGAAAAATTCGCTGTGTGAAAAATACTACAAAAAATACGTATATTATTATGCGATAGTTTGTACTATGGTATGCCCTAACGGTATATATATATTAATATTAATAAATGTAACTGTAAATAAACAATACAAGAAAATATGTTACACTTTAATGAAAAGACGTTTCTAGATAGAAACGCCCTTTTTATTTAGGAATTAAGTAAACGTCTTTCTTTTATAGTGTTAATATGTCAATTGATTCTACTCAACTAAATAAAATAGACTTTTGATCAATTAACTTTTAAATTACCAGCAGATCTTAAATTTAGTTGAAAACGAGAAGGTACATTCGTTTCAGATGTTTTTAAAAACGGAATAGAGTAGATAAAAAAAAGTGAGTATTTTAATCAGTCTTTAATAATTTTATAAAAGTCAGAACAGCCTTTAAAATTTAGTAATCTTCAAGACTTTTTGCAATTAAGTCTCATTTATAAGTGAAAATAATTGGGTTTTGGTTATTTTAGAAATATAGATGTATTTTTAGTAGATGCGTATTTGTTTCCTGATTCCGAATATGTATTTAACCCATTTTCAAAAAAAATATTACACGCGTCCTTCTTTCTTATGACGGCAGTACAACATGGCTTGATTCCAATTTTTAATTGTGGAGGTATTTTTTTATCCGCCTCGCACCTAGTGGTCAAATGGCTTGCTTGCCATGCAAGAGGTTTTGGGTTTGATTCCCGACAAAGTTGACATGCAATATTGATTGAACAAGGTGTTTTACGCAAGAATACGTCACACTCCTTAGACTGAGCGTAAGAGTAACTATCTTACTACATGTAACAACATTAAACCATATATACTGATGTTGGTGTACTAATGCAGTGCCGTATTCACCATTCGGTGCGAAAAAAGAAACAAGGAGATAGTTTTCTTCTCCGTGTCTGGACAGATGAAGAATACAGTTCAATGCTCAAAATAGGATTAGAATCCAGTTTTTGACTCCATAGTTACTCTCAGAAAAAAATCCCGAAGAAAGAAAGCTAATGGAGATAAATTCGCCTCGTAGAGTAGAAGTTGGCGCATTTGACATTTTGACTTCGATTACTGGGGAGGTTACGCAAAATCATGATTCGAATTGTGTGCTTACACTGATTGTTGTAATTCACCACTGTAATTGGGTCTCCTAGTCTGTTGTGATACAAAAAACAAATTGTAACAAAAATTGTCCCTGGACTGGTACCTGAAGCGTAAGACTGATCATCCTACCTTCATGTAACATAAAAAATATCAACATGCGCGGCGATTGGTGTACCAATGCAGTGCACTATGCACTATCACACAAATACACACCCTCACAACTCTACACTTACTCTCATACAAATACACGAAAACACGCTACCAACAAACTACCCCATTTTTATATCTAGATTTTTAATTTAAAACTTTGCTGGTCTGTCTTTAAATCTTATTTTTATTATGTTATTTAATCATTGTTGACTGTTTATTTCTGTAAAATAAATAAACAAATAAATTAGACGCAGAAAGGAAATGATGATGATGATTTAATATTGTAATATTTTATTGGACTGGCACTCGAAGTAAAGTGCCTTCTATACGTGCATTTGATACGCACGACAAAAATACCGTACAGTATTTGTAGTGCGCGTAAAGGGGTTCGAGCTGTGTTCTTCAGTCTTCATTCAGTCTTTCTGCTGCTCGGTCCAGATACATTTTTATCTAGTCAGTAAGTAACATCATGTCTGATGTGGGGTGCTATTCGTTACAAGTTCTAACTGAATTTACTATAATTGCAAAAATTGTTACCGGCCTCGTAAAAGATCAAAAGTAATCCGACCGTAATAAGAAAAATTATGTACACAATCGTTTTTTTTTTACTAACGAGTAATAAACAAAAACTTTACACAAATAAGCATCATCATCAATGTCGAAGATCAATCGAGGACTGAGGTTGGCACGTGCTTGTCTGCATCGTATGGACAAGGCACGGGGTTTCGTATAATTTGTGCAAACAATACTGTGCAGGCATGTCGCTGTCGTGTAGACTACCCATAAGACTGAGCACCTTACCTTTTTGTAGCAGATGATCGAGATACGAAGCATTCTGTTTGACAATACAGTGCCTCATACACCACCCGGTGCTATTAGGGACATGACGATGATTTTTAACGACTAATTACATAAATACAGTTATCAAATTTAGCACGAGTGACGCAAATATTCTCCGTGAAAAAAGATCTCTGAAAAAATGATCATACAAAAATAATCTCTATTTAAATGAAATTATTTTAAAATTTGGCAAGGTTTCCAAAATAGAACACTTTTATTGGAGTTATTTCTACTTTTTTTTTTTTTTAATGTGACGCATTTCGTCTTGTTAGGACATTATCAAACATAGTTTACAACTTACATACTCGTACGAACAATAATTGCTATTTAATACTATAGGTGCCAAATAGTGTTTATAGTTTATGGGAGTATTTCACAAGTATTGAAGATTTTTATGTATACCAAGAAAAGTAGCACAATAAAAAGTCAATAAGAATAAACTGAGTACATTTTATAAGGTACATTATGAGTATATTGGGAAAGTCTTGCATCATTTAAAATATTTGTAGGAGCGCAGCTTTAAAATAAAAATAGTTATAGGATCATAATATTGATTTTTTTTACAAAATTTTATTTTAATAAATAGTTGAAACTCCATGTTAGTGTTATATTGAATTAAATAGGCTTTTTATTTATATTATATAATTTTCATGTATTATGGATGAGACAATATAACGTATAAATACATATACAATAATTAAGTGCCTAAATAAAGGTTTCATTTATATAACTTCAAGTGGTTCAAACTGTCAGTAGGGTCGCAGTGAGTCACATCTTGCTCGACGGTGTGATTCCATAAATTGCTGCAAACGCCCAGTTGCATTCCACCTGCAACACTACTGACTAGTTCACGGCGCAAACCCTGAGCAATGAATCACACTCATAACGGTGGGATTACAGCAGATAACAAGATAATGATAGGCGAGATTCTGGCGCCTCTAAACCAGAACCAACCAGCTAAGGGAAGGTAACCCCGACAGGAAAATCCACCAGAGAAGGCAACGGGAAACCACTTTGGTCATCTTTTCTTAGGAATCACTATGGCGAGAACGTCCAATAAGCAGTTGTCCTGGCTGCGGAATATGAAAGTAGCGCAGGACCAAGAGGCTTTTGCTGTAGTGATTGCCAACGTCGGGGGAACCTGACAAGGCACCGTAAGAAGAAGAAGATATAACTAAAATTTATGTTCAATGTCAACTAAGGTAGAAATACATTCAGATTCAATTATTTTGTTTTAATTTCATTAATTAATAAAGGAATGCTGTTTTTTCATTTATTGAGTAGGGATATAATTTTTTTTTGTATATTGAGTACGTATATAATATGTTTATTATACATCATACAAAATAACAAATTAATAATAACAAGATTATAATAACAAATAATTAAGTTTTTTGTTTATTGAAAAAAATAAGCAAAGGTGAACTAACTAGGTTTAACTGTTCATTTATGAGAATATTCGCCGGGTAATTGTCATTTTTTATTGTTTCTAATTGTTCTGACAAATTAAGTCTAAAGCCTTTATTTTCTATGTGCAGTTCGCTTTATTTTACAGTTTTATTTTGGATACCCAACAAAAATTTAATATGGAATTCTACCAATTATCTGCACATTAAATGTTTTTTTTATTAAAATTAAATACACTACTAGTGTAAAAAAAGGAAACCCATAAATATAAAATATGAAGCTGATGTATCTACACTATGAAAAGCGGATCTGTGAATGATTTCCATTTCATTACGAGCCATCATCGTTGTGATGAACTTTTTAATGATGTCGTATTAATGAACAACGTTTATTATTGAAGTCATGTGGAGTTATCTTAAATCAACTGTTACCGAAATAATATAGTAATAAAGATTTTCGTAATAAGATTAAGTATTTCGGGCTGGCCACATTCTTTGTCTGATTCACTAATAGTATTCAGTAATTTACGTATGAAAGGAACACAACAAGATTACGTCTTATTTTACAAAAATAATAAACGCTATCCAACGGAATTTAAAAACATAAAAAAAGAATAATGTTTTAAATAAAACAAAAAAAACCTATCATTTTAATATGCAAATATTTTTTTTTCAGATAACACAAAATGCAATAATTACTAAAATACTTGTTTATACAGTACCTATGTTTATAAAGGTAAAAAAAAAAAAAAAACTAAAATTGGGAAAAAATGTAAAACGAACGCCCTCCTTTCACATTTTTTTCACTAAGAGAGGTAGTAACGTGTTAAATAATAAGCGAACAATTATAATTTGTATTCTAGACAGACACACAATTTATAATTTAATTTTTTTGGGTAAACAAACAGTATGTACACAAATATCGACATTTTCTTTGTATATTAGTGTAGGACACTCACGCTATGACCAAAAAAATTGTTTACACTTCATAAAATAATTTGAATTATGATAAATATAACAAATGCAAAAGCAAAGACATGAAAAAATATGTCAATGATAATAAAGCTAAATATCTGCTTCTCTCAAAATTTCTATGATTTTTGACCTAAATTTACATACATTGTCACAAATCAGCCTCGGTAAATCCATTGTTTTGGTCGCATATTCTAGATATTGTAGATTGTTTCAAATAGTTTGTCTACACGTTTTTTGTGTACAAAATAATATTTTGTTATCAGTCTAGATGGCACACGGAATTGAAGTCTTTTTATAATTCAATAATTTGTATAAAAATAAGTGGTCTTACATTATTTTTTAATTTTTAGGAGAGCTTATTTTATGGTACTGCATACTTTCAGCAGAGTTAGAGAAGTTGATGTTTAACCGGTAGTCGACCTGTTTTAAAAAAAATTGTTGAACTCTTTCTAGTCTATTAATACTTACATTATAGTGAGGTGACCAAATATGAGTACAGTATTCTAGCGGAGGACGAAAAAATGAATTACTTTGGTTAAAAAATATACATTTTATTAATGTTTGATGTCTACGGTGAAGGGAATCAATCAAATCAAATCAAATTTATGATTATAAACAAGATTAATGTTTTGTTTTTTATTCGTAAAAAATCACCAACAGTAAATAATCACTCATTTTGGGGGCGTATTGTAAAACAGTATTTTAAAAGCAAAATTAGCACAAATAAATGTGATTTACGTTCTCTAAATTATGATCTAAAGATTTCCAGTGTTGTAAAAAAACGCAATGTCTTTAAACCACGCCATGGATAAGCGATTCAAACAATAAAAAACCGCCTAAAAATACGTGCAAAATATAAAAATGCTTAGAATTAAAACATGCTAATATATTCTTGGATAAATCCCGTGGAATCGTCTAGAACTTAAGAGATTTAATGTCGCTGGCACCGCCCAGTGTCGCTGGAATTAGGTATATTTGTATGTTTGTAGCTACGTAGGAAAAATTTACATGTAATGGGAATGAATTGAAATAGAATAAAGCACCATGCATCTGTCCACGGGCAGGGCCGATACACAAAGCCCATTGTAAACTGAAAATAAATTCTCATTCCGGGCGTCTCTAGTGATTTGTATGGTACAGGTGCGCTGTGAGCGCCTCTCGGCGGCCGTGAATCGCGATACAATACTTTCCGAGTGAGAAAAGCAGGGAAAGCGAAACAGCGGTCATACGAGCAATGGAGGAAGCCGCATTGCCGAAATTTTAGATTTTGGTTGCTTGGGTAAATACGTAAAGAATTATGTTTTATCTTTAGTCAAAATAACACATAACATAATAATGGATTGCAAGTCTTATGATCTGTCATTGGCTGGTTTAAGTGGCTACTATACACTCTGTGTAGCATTAATCATTCCGCCTATGTTTTAACATCAAGTCACGTCCTTCAGCAGGGCCAAAAAACTCTATTTTTTTGCTACAAAATGAATAACTAGAATCTGCTTCGAACATCGAATGTCAATGATCTGGGCGTTAGATTTGTGGGCACCTTGAAATTTCATGAACACATAGAGACAATTAGTGGTAATGCATGGAGATGTTAAGATTCGTTCTGCGTACTGCCAGGGTTTTCGAAAATACCCGCGTACTTAGAACTCTTTACAACTCCTTGGTGCGAAGTAGACTCAAGAGTGGCTCGATGATTTGGGGTCTACTTAAAATGAACTACTCTTTTATGATAGAGAAAATCCAAAATAAGAGTGTCGGTGTTATCCTTGGCTCTATCCGACCAAGTTTCTCTAGGGTATGCTAGGCAACAACGGTTTAGAGATAAGAAGGAATGTGTATTTCAGTACACATTTTTATCGGTTGTTGCGCGGTATTGTCGATAATCCTGAGATCATTATGAGCATTGGTTTGTATGTTCCTGATAATTACCTAAGACAGCGTCAGCATAGATTGTTCCATATTCCGATATACAGAACCAACTTGCCGATGGTTATGCCTGTTGGAAGGGCCTACTGCTATGCTGAACAACATCGTTTTAGATCTTGATCTGTTTCATGTATCCGAAGGGGTTTTCCGGAGCAAGATTCCCCTACTATTTTGGCAAAGAATCTCTTTACGTATTTTTTTTCTTTTCGTAATATGTATTTCTTAAATTTTAGTTTGTAGGGTATATTATTTCAAAGAAATGAATGTAATTAGATTGAAATCTATTTTTTTCTATTCACGAATTTGCTCGAGTTTCTACTTAAACTAATGACAAGACAAAAGCACCACGAATGTCTACTTTATTCCTTTCTCCAACACACACATTTTCACATATCTTTTGTAATGTACAGAGGTTATTTGTTTCAGAAGTTAAGATTTCCTGTGTTTAAAGCAGGACCTTCATTGTTTTTTTTTTTTTTCATTTGATGATGCTTATAATAAATAGAAATTAGAAAACATATTAATAATGATATAAAATTGGAGCATAAATATAAATTACAAAATATACCAATAAAAAATTGGAACACGAATACAAATGTTGATAAAGAAAATACACTTGAAGCACTAACTTAGTGATTATTCGATAAAATAAAACAAATTTGTTTTTAAACATTTATTTTTTATTTTTTCTACCAACTGGTTTCAAAGATAAACAAGTTTCTTTATCAAGTATAATAAACTTATATAATCTCAGTTAATTATACCGTGATAAAGAAGCTTTGAAACCGGTCGGTAGAATTTTATTTTAAAAAGTGGTAAGTTGTTTTATTGTGATTATAGATTTACGTTTGTTATTGTTAGAAACATTTTTTAAATTTCCATATTTTTTTTTTATCCGCATCTAGTAGTGCATTGGGCGCTGCATTGAAGTCTCAATTGTAGCGTATATGTATCGTTTTTGACACATGAAAGGTAAAGTGGCTTATCTTAGGCATGTTTCACATTTTGTAAAATGTTTCCCTCGGCACGGGACACCCCAGTGAGGGAACATCATTCTGTATAAAAAAAGAATACAAACTATGTAAAAGTATAAATAAATAAGTAATATTACACTTAAAATGTTTTTTTTTACTCAACTTCAATTCGCGCAACCCGCCTCTATTATCTACTTCTTGATTATTATGAAGTTATAATTATAATAGATAATAATACTATTATCAATTTTATAAAGTGAGTACTTACTAATAATTACTTAGTACTTACCATACGGAGAATGAATGCAGGTTGTTAACTTTAGTAGAAATTTAGACCAATCCTCTTTGAGCGAAAGTCGTGTTCATTTTTGATTGTTTACGAAGCATTATAGTGGAGTCCGGTAACTCAAGTATTTGTGTTTTGTGTCATGAGAGGTAGGAAATAATTTTTGAATGCTTATAGTTGTAGAAATTTTACAAAGATTTTTTTAAGAGTAGTAAAAAAAAACACAACAAACGAAGTTCTATCTATTTTGTGTAATAACTCTGTAAATTATTATATATATGCATGAGAAGTTGCATCGACGAATACCTTCAAATTGTATGTTTTCTAGTATGTATCTTTGTTGAATTACCTAATAAAATAATATTAATTTTATTATATACTAGCTTTATAAAAAGTAGCCTTTATCAATTGTCAGTCCTTCAACTATCACTACGCAAAAAATACGATTCGTATGTCTTTGGCGACGTAGCGTCGTTATTCTGTTTTAATATTATATATATATATATATATTTAATATATTTAAACATTATTTTCTACCTTGCGTTACAAATACAAGAGTTACTAGATACTCCACCCTGATGCTGCAAAAACAAAAAAAATAAAATACAACCTTCGGTCAAAGAGGATTGGCCTACTACTCGGCTAAAGTGTACAATCTACTCCCATTACCCATAAGGACAATTAGTAAGTTCTCACAATATAAAATGATTCAAAACCATCTCTTAATTTTGCAAATACAAATTTAAATTATACTTGACACCGCAAACTTCAAGCATTCTCTATTGAGTTGGTGAGGCATAGTTAGAAATCTCACAAATCTTTTTTCAAAATTTTTCGCAAATTTCTCATTAATTACTTCAATGGATATTTCTAATTGGTGGGAAAACGAACTCCTACGCGGATGCGGGGTAAAAAATAGCGGGAGCAAAGCCCTAAGACTTTTACGATATAGTGGACTGTTTTTTAAATTTAATATAAATAAGTAATATCCTCGATATGCGGTGTCAATCGGTCATAACCCCAGCAAATGAAATGGATTAGGAATGGATGTCACTAACCTGGTTCGTTCTTGATGGAATTGCCGTGGTACAACTGGTCAATTGCAAGCGGCACCAACACTAGGACAGGCCCCCGATGGTTGGTGGAAACAAAATCTATGGTGCGGCACATGTTCAACGAAATAAACTCACGATTCACTACCCAAGGTCTTAATGTGGCGGGTTATCAAAGGATTCTGAAGGTGGGAAGTGAATAAATGTTGTGGGTACAAAGAATGTAGAAATTGTGAAAATAATTGACAAATGCACTCCCATATAATTCCCAAGCACTAAGTTTGCTTTTAATACTCTCGTATATTGTATTTATTGTTTTTATACAATTCATGATGAAAAACAAATATCTTATTTTTTACTATCACCTCTCCGGCTACCCCTATGCAAACAATTATGTTAATCGGTTGCTCCGTTGAGACGTGAAGAAAACACAAACAAACACATTTTTGCATTTATAATATTAGCATGGATATGGATTGTAATACAAGTTTATGTTTAAAATAGTAATTCTTACGTTCGATCGCGTGACAAGGTTTTTGGATAAGAAATGTAAATATATTTAATCAGAACAGAAAAATGAAATGAATATATTTATCTTTAAAGGCAAATCTCAGTGATTTGCTTAATCGATTGAAGAGTTTTTCGTAATTTATCACGAGTATTATGTTAATTCGAAGAAAGGGTCGACCGAAGAAACAACATTTGGCTCCCGCAATTAACGGGGAACAAAACAATAATTTAAATAAAATTTCCACCGAAAGCAGAAATCAAACAGAGAGCAATTAATATCCCCGCCGCAATTTTAATAAACGAAGGGTTGATATGAATTCTAAATGATCGCGCCGTCAAATATCTGCGAAGCCACCCCCTTTTCTTTGACTCAACTTACAAAAGCTCCAGAAATGAGGAGGTTCGATATGTTTAAATCATCACAATTATGTATATTCCGAATACCGAGTCGACTTGTGGAAGTCTCAGTAGGAGAAGGGTAAACTGAACATATTTAATAATTCAGTAATTGAATGGAGAACTTGGTTAGTATGCAGACTGAAAATATATATTTATACCGAGCTGCGGGCACACAATACAGCGATACTACGCTGTCACGGAATTTACAACAATGGTAGTTACAACGGGGAAATAAAAGCGTTTTGTTCAGGATTCCAATAACCTTTATTGTAAAATTATTCTCCGTTTCAGACGGAATGCGAATACACTTTTTTTAATAATAAAGATGTATCTGAGAGAATTTACCCTATCTTCCGCCAGACTGATTAAATTTCTAAAATATTCACTACGGTTCATACGCACTACCATATTTTTTTAATGTGTTGTAGTGTCGTGTGTGTTGTTTCCACTATTTTCCGATATTCCAAATGGCATTAGAGTGTCGTCATTAACCCAGATGACTGAAATGATGATTTGAAAAATGCGACCGGCATACGGCATCAACAATGTTTTGCGTATGTCCAAATGCTTGTAGCCAGACTAGATCTCCTCTATCGGGAGTTATTTAGATCTAAATTATTTGCAACACAGAGGAAAAACACTTATGAGAAGGGAATATGGAAGTTTTGGTATTAACAAGGCTTATGACCCGTCATTGGCTAGTTTTTAACATTTATTATAATGTCTGTCGAAGCATCCATATTTTTTCAACTCTTATCTGTTGACTTTTGAAAAGTAAAATAGCTGAAATCTTTATCGTGTGGGTGAGATTTATCCGGTTAAACCTTAACCTATTAGAAAACGCTTGAAAACAGTTTTCCAGTACATCAAATTTAGATCTTAATAACTCCCTTAAGGAATTAACTTCCAGTCTGTCCACAAGCATTTTTTTAATTAAAAACAACATTGCTTTTAACTAACGGGTACAAAAAAAAGCATATAAATTGGAAAACTGTCTTCAGGCGTAGCCTAGTAAGTGAATTGGTTCAACCGCATGAATCTTACCCTCATGATATAGGTTTCAGCTCTTTTAACTCCGGTACAAATTGTTTGACATCTGTGCCTTGATTATGAACACTATCTCCATCTGTATAATATCGAGACAGTATACTTAACTTCTGTACTATCTGTATCTTACCTCGGTATGTTCTACCTACTTGTCATATCGACATCATATGATCGAAACAAGCCAATGGAATGACCGCAAACAATTAGTCCGCGTTCCTTACGTCATTAACATTTAAAACAGTTCTCATTTATATTTTAAATAGGCTTCTGTAATAAAAAATGCTTAATTCAAAGCGATTATAAACTCCAATAAGTCCCAATTCAAGCAAAAAATGCTTGCTTGGACATGGATTTTGCATAACTTGTAGAAATCAACTACACGGTACGCTTAACGATCGTCTGTATGTATATACCGATCGATTACAAAGCCGGCTTCTTTATAGATATATATCTATCTTTATAGGGTATATGTATCGAGACGTTATCGTCTCGATACATATACCCGGAAAGATAGTAAAACAGATAAAAAAAATAAAAAAACCAAATTATTTTTTTAGAGTGGTAACTTTCTGACGCAAACAATCTGTGTCTGACGCCTAGATACCCCTATTTGTTAATTCCTATTAACAAATAAGGGTATCTAGAACTAAGTGACATTATTTTCACATAAAGGCGTTCGTTTTATTAAAGTAACAGTTATGTCGGAATTTAATTCGACTTCAAAACTTACTTATTTCTCTCTAATATTTTTAATAGGCTTTTAAGAAAAAAAGTGCCAACCTCAAAACGATTAAAAATTTTAATAAATCATAATTAAAGAAAAAATTGCTAAGTGGAACAAAATTTTTGACACTTTTAATGCGTAGATAAACGTATTGAGGGGTTCTAGACCCGTCGGTATTAAATGATGTACTTACATCAAAACTTGATGTTGGAGGTATCGGTACTATACCTGTGTAGTCGGCCGGGAAACTTTTATCTTCAACTGTGACGTCATACTGAAACTATGTCATTTTAGGGCGTAGATTTGTGTACCGTGACGTGCGCTTCCCCTCGATTAATATCGATGTACCTACCCAAAACTTGAAGGTAGGAGGTCGGTAGTATATCTTTATAATCGCTAGAGGGAATTGATTTTTAACTATACCGTCAAGGTAAAGGTATAACGTCTTTATCTTCCCATCATAATCGAGGCCCAGGTGCTCAAACTTAATATGGTAACAATGCCTTTTGACTACCAACCTGCCCTATTTTTATCTTGATACAAAATTCAGGTGGATAATAAAATCATAAAAGTCTTTTTTTTACTTATTTGGCATGATAAAGTTGAGCACATTAAACAGTATTTTTATTATACTTTAAATCTGTTGGTAAAAGATTACTTGAATGCTGTTATAAACTATGCATAGATAAGTTAGATAAGTATATTTTAATAAGAAATTAAAAATAAATTTTGTTCATGAAACTACATGTCATCGATTTTAATATGACTTACATGTACGGTCTCCTCAAAATGAAATACTTACGTTACTCAGCTTTACTTATATAAAGCTGTTTCTACATTAGTGATCTGAATATAAATGGTGAATCCGGTTAAAACCGCATGGGAGAAGCAAAAAAGCATAATGGCGCGTTCGTACTTCCGCTCTACCGCCGCCACGCGCCGCCCGCCGCCGCCGCCGACGCCCGCGCCCAGCGCCCTGAGCGCCGTGTAGGAACACGCAAATGAAAATTAAGTAGAATATCAATCACTCCCTACGTCGGGGAAGAAAGGAAAAAATATGTATTCCGACGAACATGCTCATTGTTGACTTAGGCGGGCGGTTTTGATTAACTAGCAGATTTCCGGCTTACCGAAATGTTTACTGGGGATTAGCGTGGCCACTGCCGCCGCTCTCCCGAGGTCGGAGCCCGACCGACCTCCGAAGTGTTAAGCGCTGAACAAACCCACCATTAATATACTTGATTGGCCGACTACAATGCTTTATTAAAACTCTTCCGCTGCTTCCGACGAACTTTTCGATATTAACGGGGTAATATTCAGCTCGCCGTTACATTTTTAATTTTTCGTCGGTGTTTTCGTGGTGCTTTAAGTACCGCAGCTATTATTTACCTCACAACTGCTTTAACTCACTAGATTGCTTTCTAAACGGTGCTGCTGAAACTTTTAACACTTATAAAAAATAAAAAAAACACTGTTACGAAGCTTGTCTGTTAAACTATCGTAAGAATTGCGCTGTCTAAATGTTAAAAATGTCAAAGACATTTACAAACTTATTGACATTTTCCCATTTTTGGTCATACCGTATTATGATATTGCAAAAACGGTGCTTTAAGGTGTAAATAAAGACTCTCTTACTAATATTGGCCAAACTTTCAATCGTGACGTCCACCAGTATAATACGCGACAGAGTCAAAATATTCACGTTCCTGGATCACGCACGACAAAGTAGGGTCTAAGGTCTCTGCTGTACCTTGCTTGTAGTGAGTACAACAGGCTACCGAAGTTCTACAGAACGCCATAAAATGACTATATTAATTTAAAAAACTACTACTTGAGGAGTTACGTAGAAGGTGAAATTTAGTTTTAAGTTCTTCTTTTTCCTCGGATATTTCTTTCTTACTATATGCAAATGTTTAATATAGATTTTTAACATGAATTGTTTTAATTTCTTTGGATTAAATACTTGTTTGCTTTCTTATTTCAGTTTTATGTACATAATATTACTTGTTACCATATTATTATTATTATTACCATACCTTTATGTAAATATTATTCTGTCCCAAAATGAGTTTCCTTCTCCTGAGAACTCCTGGGAGTACAAAAAAAATAAAAAAATGTATGAGTTTATAAAAAAAAAAAAAACCAAGCAAAAATTTTAAGTAAGGTAATAGAAAAGATTCTCATACTTTTTGAAAGCACAACGCAAAAAATATTTACTAGCCGTCGTGAAATATAATGAACTCGTAAAAAAAGAAAAATGGGTTGTAAAAACTATTATACAAAAAATAATTTTCTTAAATTTATGGTCCGACCTATTCAGCCCCAAATATAATCATCAAAATGAATGTGAATTTATTGCAACAATGGATGTTATAAATGTATCCGCGCAGCCATGTTTTGAGTGTTGCCAGCGTGAAATGAGGAATTACTCCACCCGCCTGCCGCACCTAGTATCTACCCGAGATCTTGTTCATTCTTCACCGCGACTCTTCTCTACACAATCGCGATATAATGCAATTATAACGAGCGCTTCGAGGGACCGCCACGGAGGTTCGTCCAATTTAGTAGGTAAATTCGCCGCTCAGAGTCGAAAAGAGCACTTCGTTTGCCCCAAAAGAGGTGTTTTACTTGCAAACTTGCAAACTTGCAAGATTGTTACCAAAGTCAAATTCGTGAAAGAGATACGGGGAACACAATTTAGTGAATGAAATCTGAGATACATTTCAAGGATGGTAGAAATAATCATCATCATCATCATCATTCCCTTTCCGCACCTAATGGTGCATAGGGCAATGCATTGGTACACCAATTGCAGCGTGTCTTGATCATTTTTGTTACATAAAGGTAAGATGATCAGTCTTACGCTTCAAGTACCGGTCCAGGGACTATGAAATATTCTAGTATGAAAAGAACATTTTAAATAAAGATTTCATATTAACCATGTCGAGAATCGAACCCAAGACCTCTTGCATGGCAGGCCAATGCGCTGACCATTACACCACGAGGCCGAAATCATGCATTCAAATCATCATAATATAATTAAAATTAATCAGAACTCATCTGTTTGTAGCATTTATAGTGGAAGATACGGATATGTGTTTTTAGTGGGTAACTTAAAAACCAGATTTTTAAGTCACCTAGTTGTAACTCCACGATATTAACTTTTGCATTTACCCTGTAACACTTTGTCAAAAGGTCCGTCGGACAAAAACCATTCACACTTATTCTTCATCTCTGTTGTAATATGTTAAAATTCTAGTTTATGTTTACAAATTTGTATTAACCACTTCAATAATAAAAATAATACTACACCATAAATTTGGAGCGAATGACTGAAATAACCGATCTTGGTATTATATTCGATGAAAATTTAAACTTCATTAAACATATACAGAGCATAACAAATAAAAGCATGAAGTATCTGGGATTTAAGATTATTTAAATATAACCTATACGAAAACATGTACTCCTGTTCTCCACAGCGATATATGTATGTATTATTATGTATCCCCATATATTTTCTACTAATATGTAATGATGATTATTTTTTTATTTTTCTTACTCTTCTTAATTAATTTTATTTTTTTTCCTTTTTTGTGTAAGATGCATTTCTGTCTTCATATTTAAAAGTGCACTTCTGTTCTTTCCAATTTTATACTAATGTGTAATGATGATATTTTCAATTTTTTTCTTTTTCTTCTAAAATCATTTATATTTTTTGGGACTTCTGTGTTCAATACATGTCTGTCTTTATTTGTATTTATGTATGCAAAACACGTAAAAGCCTAAAAGTCGTTAAAATAAATAAATTTAAAAAATACATATAAACAAAATTATTATTTTCAAAACATGATTAATTTAATGATTCCTAAGTCTTAATCCTAATCTTCTTAATGTCGGTCTCGTGCTGTAATGGTCAACTCGTTTGCCTGTCATGCAAGAGGTCTCAGGTTCTATTCCTGACATGGTTGATTCTTCTTCAGCTTTCTGTTCTCTACTGCTGGATATAGGCCTCTTCCACATCTTTCCAATTCTTTTGGTCAGTGTTGTTTGCAGTCAATTTTTACCTCCCACAGGGGCTATGTCATCGGACTATCTTTTTCGAGGTCTTCCGATGCCTCTCTTATTCTCCCAAGGTCTCCACCATAAAATTTTAGGGGTCCATCTTGTGGGGTCTTGTCTCGCAACACACCTTGTTCATTGTCACTTCGGTCTTGCTACACGCTTGGTATAAAATATTTATTTAAAAGGGAGTTTTCACACTAGAATTTTTGATAGTCCTTAGACTGGTACCTGAAGCATAATACTGATCATTTTACCTTCATGTAATAATAATGATCAAGGTTTGCTGTCATACAATGCTATTGGTGTACCAATTCAGTGCTCTATGCACCATTAGGTGCGGAAAAGGAATGATGATGAAATTATAAATAAACTACCAATATCTTCATATACCAGTTTCTCAAATTGAACGGTTTGTGTAGGTAGGAAGAAGTGCCTTAAAGTAATATACCCGCTCTTATGCATATGTATGTAAAATGTATATGTAAATAAATTGTTAAAATAAATAAATAAATTATGACTTAATCATTTTTTAGCAAAGCAAGTAAGCCATGAATATCAAGATTTGTTCCAGTTCAACGAAAGAAAATACATACATATTGGACGTTGCGAGGCCGGGAGCATGTCGATTAAGCAAACGTACGAAATTCTTTCATTTTCTAAAACAGTTAATCAATATTTACATTCATGTCCCAGCGGATAAAAAATACAGTTATGTGTGTGAAATAGATCCAGAATCCTAGACCAGTGTTTTCGACTCAATGACTACCCTTGGATAAAAATTCTAAAAATGATTATTAGCCCGACTCGTACTGTTGTAGTAAGCGCATTTAACTACCATGTTTGAGTAAACGTGAATTATTTGTCTTAGAGTTTTTCGTACACTGCAATATTCCATTGACAGGCGTCTGAAGCGTAAGATTAATAAACTTACTTTGTATGTTACAGGAATGATTCAGTTACGTTACAATTGGAGAAATAACGCAAGATGATTTCAATAATGGAAATATAAATAATTGATTTCAAACTGGTATTTGTAAGCTTGGGTATATAAGTTTTTTGGGGTAAACAAAAGTTCATTGACATGTTGAGATACGCGCTTGGAAGCGCGCTCGCTGTTTGATGATTTAGTGCACATCTAGAGGGTAAAATCATGTTACCGAGAACTTAATTTCCCTACGAATACAAAACTGATCGACTTGATTAAACAAAAACGTACTTAATTTTAACAAAATTATAACATAGCTTCTCCTATCGAAATGTACCGTTTTGCAGACATCTGCGAATCATGGTTGTGCAGATTTCAGTTTTAAAAAAATGTTTAAAACGAAACAAGTTTACATTTTTGAAGCATTTCAAAAAAAAATTAATTAAAATTAATATTTGCGTCTTATGGTTCATCCATATATTTAAATTTTGTGTTTTTTAGGTTGTAAGTATTTGATTTGTATCGGTAGTTTGTAGACATTTTGAGAATGAAAGTGAAATCATTATAACTGATTTTTAAAAATGCTGATAAATCTTCTTTGCACGCGATGTAACACAAAAAAAAAACAGTTTAAATAAAGTTCAACAAATACTCTAAAATAAAACCCGTTATTTTTACTAATAATTATCATAAAACAAAAATTAGATAAAGTCAATGAGAAAAAATGACAAAATTGAAAATCGTATTCAACGTGTTTTTCAAAATTTTCCATGAAACTATGAATTTAAATATTTTTACACTGGATCGTACTACGTAAAATATTTTTGTACGTTAACAAGAATTCGTTTTCAGAAAAACCATTTTTCTATTTAATTCTATGATTAATCAATGTCTAATATAATACTAACTACACAATATTTTGATGTATACTTATTCAAACATGTACCTTTACATTATTTTTTATACCTACTTAGTAGAATTCACTCTTATTTTAAATATAGACTAATATTAATTTATGTATATTCACTACTTAATTTATATCTATTTTCAACATAAATACTTTGTATATTTTATTTTATATTTATTTACAATTTTCTATTTTCTATTTTTTGAAAAAAAATTTTTGGTCGTAAATGAATATTTTACTGTTGTTTGAATTAGATTACATGCATCGACATGATTAGGTTGGTACGTACCTACAAATCAATGCACTTGATATGGCATTACTGCAGAAATTAATTATGCTGAACGTGACATGTAAGCAAATGCACTAAGGATTAAACTATGTTTCAAAATGATTATAGTAGCAATTAATTATGACTATACTACGTAAAGATACGTTTAAACTTGTTATTGCAAAAACAATACATTGCGCTTTAAAAGTAAAAAAATATGTTTTTTTTCCTTAATTTATTGCGACAGAGAAAAAAAACATTCTAAGAACTGAATATGGAAGTCTAGGTGTTTAAAAGGCTTATGACCTGTTATTGGCTGATTTAAGTGGTCACTTTACACACTGCATAACATTCACCATTCTGCCTATAATTAAACATCTACATTTCCTGAACTCGTCCATCTGTTGACTCTTGTGAAGTAAAGGAGCTAAAACCTTTATTATGTGGGTGAGATTCATCCGGCTGAACCTTCTAGGCAACGCTTAAAAACAGTTTTCCCATGCATCAAATTTAGATCCTAATTACTCCCTTAGGGAGGTAGCTTTCCAATTTTTGTATTTATTCTTATACCAGCTAGTTAATTCAACAATGTTTTGAGTATGTCCAAATATTTTCAAAAAGGCTGAATTTCCTCGCTCCCGCCACTTAAATAAGCCAATGAGCCCTGTAAATACCTAGATTTCTAAATTCCCTTTTCAAAATATTTTCCCTCTCTGCTGCAACAAATTTAGTTCTAAATAACTCCCTAGGGAGAAAATTCAGCCTATATGCAAACATTTGAACATTCTCAAAATATTGTTGTATATTTTTTTAGACAATATTATTTATTTTATAAGATGGGAATATTTATTACTACTGTATCATTTTATTCCCAACTTATTATAATTTTACCTTTCTCGTACGCTCGGATAAAAATATTTGTTCATAAAAACAATATGAGAAAAATGATGTTATTTGCCTAATAACTAGGTTTAAAAAAATAAAATGAAAAGGAATAACCTGCTTAGCCAATATCTAGATGCTTGTCAACAGGTGGCATAGAAGGGATGTGAAAGGAGGTAATGAAAAATATACCGCAAAGCCTAGACGAATTGAACTGGCGGAAATCGAACCCGTGAATCCAGTTTCACAGTTGGCCGTCTAACCACTGTGCCACGGCGCTTGTCTGTTATTGTTTTTAACTACATTTTATTATTATTTATTTTTTTGTACCACAACAGACAAGGAGGCCCAATTACAGTGACGAATTACAACACGGAATACCTAGGCTTGAGAAAAATCAAATTTAATTTTTGTGTTCTCACCGGGAATCGAACCCGGAACTTTTCGTGCTTAGGTCAAGTGTCTTAACCACTACACCAAGAAGGCCGCCTTAATTAGTATATTTAAAAATAATAATTTACATTCGTGATGTTAACAAAAAAAAAAAGGTTAAATGCTTATCGCAAAAACATGAAATGTTTTTTATATTTAATTATTTATTCATAATTTTATTTTCATTATGGAACATTAAGTTACATGCAGTATTCCTTATTAAAATCATAATTTTTTATTTCTTATTTTCTTCTCTGTATTCTCAAAAGATTGCTTTATTTTTATTTAAGTTAGCTGTTTGTTCGTTACTTTTGATATTCACAAATTTTTTATTCGCATTTTGTAATTTTTACATATTTTTGTAGGAACCTAAATTTGCTTTTCGGTACTTAAATTCGGAAAAAATATTTGTATTTTTGATTCCACTATTTTCAGCAAAGTTTCATATGGTGGTCTTAAAATAAACGCGCAGCAGTCAACTAATTATCTTAAAATTTAAATGGGCGACCCATAGAATATGGAAGGATGTAATTAGGTGTCTCGGTAGTAGAACAGTGGCCATGTATCGATGGTCATGTTTACCGCCATTTTCCACAATTCCAATTACAAAAGTTTCCCGCGCTGTACGGAAACAAAATACGATCGTACGTCAAAGTCCCAGAAAAGCCGCAGCGGACCTGCACCAAGTTTCTCCCACATCCCTCCTGCACACCGGCAGGGAGAGATGGCGAAACTTATGAGAGGGTATAGATTCCCTGGGAGGATTTGTAGCCGAGATCGAAAACTGGGGGTGGTTTTAAATGGTCTAGTTGGTAACACAGCATTCGTGTGTAGTTTGTTTACCTGACGTCGTTAGGGGATTATCCCCTTAAAAATAAAAGAAATTAACCTAAAGTTAACAGACGAAACAACTACGGAGAACTCGGTGGGTTTGAGGAAAAATCTAGAATCAGAAATAGGTTTATTTTATCCGAGATTTATTTTAGATTTTTTTCATTCCAAAAGAGAATGATGTAGTAGCACCCCACATGGGCAGCACTGTCCGTTAGAAGGTCCTCGAGTTATTTAATAGTTTTTTGTAAGTATTTATTAAAGACCATTTTTGAGTAATTAAAATTCATTATGTTTGTACATATACTCGTATTACATAGAAAGCGCACTTTTTTTCATATTCTTTGCGCTCAATATCAAACAAGTCGTCACAAGGCAACAAAAAATGTTGTAAATGTGTGCAAATTTAGAATAATCCATTAAAAGTAATTTATAAATTCCTCAATTTTATTTTATGAAGAATAATGCTTACTCACTGATATGCCTATGCCAAGAAGAACATTTTATGTGTTTTAAAACTTATATTGAATTATTTGTTATGCTTTTATTATATACTACAGTGAATATGTGAGTTTTTTATCCAAGCAAACGAAGAATAGAGATCTCTGCTTGAAATAGAACCAGAATTGTTGACGAATGTTTTTGACTCGATTGCTGCCCACAGGTAAAAATCCTTACCAATAAAATCGAATTGAGAAAAGTCCGCTTCCTTATGTAGTGGTTGACGTGTTCGCCTGCCATTCTTGAAGTTTTGTTTTTGTTTTCCTGACACGGTGAATATGAAATATTTATTTTGTAGGTTTATAGAACTACAATATTTCATTGCTGCGAGACTGACTCCTGAAGCGTTAGACTGATAACCTTACCTTTATGTAACAGATGATTGAACTACGAAGCGTTCAGTTTACCAGTGAAGTGCCCTATTTTCCACTGGGTCTAGAAAGGGGACGATGATGTAAAAAAAAAGGAATCTTACTGATTTATATTTTAACTTTTTGTGTTAAACCAAACATCATACTAATACATTCAGTGTTTCATTTATTTGTTAATATCTTTATACAAATTAAGAATTTTAAAATATGTTACTACTGCGTCATTGCGATAAAATATTAAAAAACAAAAAAAATTATCGAATTTGAATCGTACAAAATTTTCGCGAGTTTCTTTTTTCCTATAGTGAAAATAGAATACCCGATAAGGTAAACAATCACACAAAATTTTACTGTTTATAAATAAACTCACGTTTATTTGAAACACGCGAGCATTCAATTTTAATATAAGTTTTTACATGTCTCAAACAAAGTATAACAGCAAAAAATATTTTGGAAATATATATACAATGTTAACTTTTTTATTATTTCATAAACTGGTTCGTGAATTATTAAAAATAGTTAAATCGCATGCAGAAGTTAGAATTGTGTTCGATTTCCATACATTAAATTTACTATCGAATTTCTTATACATACGAGGTTTGCTAAAAAAATACAGGGAGTTTTAATTTGAATTTCGAATTGAAATAGAGTAACTTCGGGTATTGTAGACTGATCAGGATACATCTACTACGACGATATATCGAAAACTATAAATTATATCGACACAAAAGTAGGTCCAGTCTAATCCTGACATGTACAAACTTAACCATTCAAATTAAAAATATTGCATGGAGTTAAAAAATCACATCACATCAACTTTTTATTAAAATGAATACAAACCATACAAACCAACTATTTCTATGTCAACCAGACATTAGTAGCGAGCGGTGATTTATTTTATAGGTAATCGACAAAAAATCTTCATTAATTTGTACCTGCATATAAGCTTGCCCACCACATACCGCACACCGCATCTGAGGACATAAGTTTCTTAAGCGGTACCTACATACACGGAAAAATTGCTCGTTGCTGAACAAAAAAAGCTGCCCGAAAGAGCTCTCTGTAATCTGGTAGACTTAGCATCTTTGTGCTGAAAGAAGGTAATCCAGAAGTACATAATATGCACATTAATGGATTGAGAAAAGAAAAAAGTAAATTTTTGATTGACTAGGATTAAATTGATTGGACACGATCGATTCGCCGAAATGGTTACATTTTTTTTAAAAGCCTCCCAATGCTCCCAATGTAACTATTACAGTAACAATATTCGTAACAATAACAGTGACAGTTACGGGTGAAGTCAGCAACCAGCAGCCATCACGCTGCAGACAGAGCTAAGAGAAACTATGCCCAGCTTTAGCATACATTCCAGCAGGGCTGCATTGACCCATCCTCAGTCTAATAAATAAGGCAGTTTTGTCCTGCCGATTGTGTTTTGTGCTTTAGATTCTTAGTGTTACCTGCGGTATCATTGAGATTGTAAAATTCTACATTCATTTGAATTATTATACTATTTAATATAATTTTATCATCGTTATAATTTTTAAGAAGCAAAAAAGCGACGCGTTTTTACATTCTAAGAGCGTTTAGAATCAGGTGCGTAGTGCAGGTCTCGAAATTTTAATCCCATCATCTCGATATTGAAAATGTCTTAGAATTTTGAGTCTCGAATGGAAGTCCTAGTCATTAGCTTTGTAAATGCCTGACTTACATATTGCCCTTGAAACATGTTTTTTATCTCAGTTGTAATATGTTCAATTAATAGCGATGTGATTCGGTTTTTTTACTAGGCGATGTAATATTTTTGAAAATATTTACATTTTGAAGAAAAACCATTATACTTCATGGAATAATAATAAAATAAAAACCTCGTTTCATTTCCAACAGAAAATAACAAGATTATATACGAAATATTATTATATACACTACGAAACAACATACAATACGAAACGCTAAAAACAAAATCAAAAAGAAATAGCAGATGGAGTTTTTTGTGAATATTCTCATAACATCTTCTAGCAATAAACAAAAACAGGTCGATAGATATTTTTTCGCGGATGTTTTTGCTACAAATTTCTCCCTTTAGGCACCGCGTCTGCTAACAAGAGATACCTTTTACCGTATACTGCTAGTAATGAATTTATTTTCTTTTCTGATTTTGAACTGATTCCCCGTAGCGCTCACATTTTATTTAACGGCGCTTCTAAATTATATCGAAGGGAAGTCACGGGAAGCTTTGCCTTTGAGGTACATTGAAATAAACATGAATTTATGTGTGTATAGAATATTATATGAATATGTATATGCAAATATATATGTGTGTATCAGGGGCGAACCGCGTATAGAAGCGATTATGCGCAGCTTACCATTATATTTGACTATCCATAATAATGGTTTACGGTAACTTTATTTACAGAAAAACAAACAAATATATAAATCGTTGCCACCATTTATATTTTTCTCCAAATAGTTATATAATAGTCTCCAAAGTTTCTTTGAATCCCTTAAAATATGTATGTGTATATTTATGTTTTTCCTTTTAAAAAATGTTATTATTATTTTATTTTATTTTTACATCTGAGCATGTTTTTAATTCTTTATTTTAATTCTTAACTTATAATTACTTTTACAAATTTTCTTTATTTTTTAACATTAATTTTAATTTTTAAACAACTTCTAATTATGTTTATTTTCCTTCTCTTTTTTGTACTTTGATTAATAACCGTACATATAATTACTTTATAATAAAGAAACTTCACTGGTTCATTAGAGATATGTCTAACTGTGTTAAATATAAAACTATGTAACTATACTGTATGTTTCGAAAATAAAAGAAAAAAAAAAAAAGATTGTTCTTTTTAGTTTGTTTCCCTGCCACTTGAAATTATTATTGGTGAGAATCTAAATTATCAAACAAAATAGTTACTACGCATGTCATCAAATAAAATATTGCTTGTATATGACCTCTGTTATACCAACAAAAGAACTCTTTAAAAAAAACTACAAAATTTAATGTTAATGAACTTTTTCAACTAGAATCTTTAAATTTTATTCATAAATTAGCCACGGATATCATTGTAGAGAAAGAGCTAAAACTTGAAAAAAATTGTAATAAACATGGACATAATACCAGAATATCAGAACAATATCACGCACATTTCAAAATGAGACAACCACAATTTTTCAAAAACATTTTTTTAAAAAGGAAAAACATAAATATACACATACATATTTTAAGGGATTCGAAGAAACGATGAGAAAAATCTTTAAAGAACCTTTAAATAAGAAAATAAATTTATGTCAATTTAAAAAACATCTTCGAAATTGATGACACATAGTAAGAGCAGCAATATATTGATTTCATTTACATATACAATATAAGTAAATAAAAGTAAATTAAAAGTATAAAGCATGTCAATGCAGCAGAGAAAAAAGAAGGAATAACAGGTATAGCAAGTAATATTTAAAATTTGAAAAAGCAATATAAGAAGAAGATCATCTTAAATGTTACTGCTGATTGATGGGTCGGTTAGAGTGGATAAAGAAATAACACATTATACCATTAAATGTGGCGGCGAGTTATTCAGTCAAAATGCAATACGCCTATTTGTCAACTAGCTCTCTTGCCATACGGAGCTGTTTTTTAATATAGCTAGCCAATATGTATTCTGTTTGAAACGATAATCCGACTGCGACACATAAACGAAAATGGACAAAAAACAAAACTTTGATTTGTTTATTGATTGAAAAGTCACGAATAAAAATCATATGACTTACAGTAAATAATATGATTTTATCAAAAGTTATTCGACAACAAGCTGAATCACGGTACGCATACGGTACAATGGGATGAAAAAAACTCTGTATTTTCCATTGTAAATGAGTAATGTAAATTCAAAATAATGTGACATCTGTAAGCGCGGGGTGTTTTGATAATATGTGATAGCTATGGTATTGATTAATGGTCTATGTCCGATACAAGGGGTGAAGACTTATGCAGGTAGCAGGAAATGCAAGCACTTCAAATGGGGTGGACTATCACTAGACTGGAAGGAGCGACATCACAAGGGTAGTAATAGGGTTCTATAAATCGATGAATTTGCCTTTAAACTTACTCTATAGACCACGACGCAGCAATTTTTCAACAAAAGAAAGTAATCATTAAGTCTGACGTCCCCCATCATACCATTTTTAAATCAGGTTTCTTATTTTATAAATGAAAAAAAAATCCGCATTAATTATCAGAGTCCTATTAAATTTTCAGTAACGTATAAAAACAACGTTTTATATGCATCTTAGTGTGCATATTCCAATTTGAGTGTCTAATTATTTGTAGACTTATCCGAAATTTTAACTTCCCTACGATTTCAATTTACGTAAGCCATATCGGTCTCATTAAATAAAATACGAGGGGGGCTTAATTCCAATATAAGACTACAAAAGATTGAACATGCTCAAAATAATGTCAATAATCTGCAGTTATAATGAGAAGTTTAATAAACGGAAAAAATAGTAGTAGACTATATAAAGGATGTTCATTAAATCCTGTCACATCCGAAACCAAGATTATCAGTATGAGCAAGAAGACATATTGGCACATTAAAATATTTTTGCATAACGAATAAATTTTTAAAAAATATATCAAAAAAAGCAAAAGGTTGCTTACTTCTGCAGGGGAGAAACGAGGAGGAGGAAGGGGGGAGTCTTATACTGCGCCGCGCTCCCTTCACTTATCCCCTGCAGAAGTAAGCAACCATTTGTTTTTTAAAAACTTTAATTTAAAAAAAGTCTTTGTTTTAAATATTTTTTAAATACGCAAATATGTCTTTTTGCCCATACCGATCATCGTGGTTTTGGATGTGACAGGGTTTAAAAAACATCCTGTTTATATCAAAAGAATAAACATAAGATTCGTTTTTTGCATTTTACAAGAAGAAACGCCCTCAAAATAATGTCTTTTATATAATGTTTTTTTATTACATAAAAATACGATTCAAACACGCGAAATAAATAGTTTTATTGAACACAGTTTTTATTTTCTTGACTGTACAAATGTTCTCATTTAAGAACAGAAGTAAACAATGTATTCTTAAAGTAAATTTTGTCTATTTATTTTACAATTCTGATTTCTGTTCAATTAAGTTTTCTACGGGCAATTTAAGAAGAGAATAATGACGTTTATACGCTTATAAAGTTCTGTAAATATTGGCAGTTGAGTCTAAAAAACAAATGCCGTACTTTATTGTTGAGATGCCGCAATAGTGACGTCCCGCCGAAAAAGGTTACTATCGATCGACAATATTGACTTTTTATTGAATATCGAATTATATTGTATTTGTTGATTTCGAGGAGTTAAAAATACGGTTCATTAACTTTAATCAACGATTATTTTGACGTCGATCTTATTTATGCGCCCGTTAAAAATAGTTTAACTTTGGCTAGCTTTTAGCTTCTGGTCCTGTGGCTAGTGACTTGGACTCTTGGACTGTGGTTCGAATCCCACTCAACCCCAGCTTGATTCCCATTTTCTAGTAGTGAGTTATTCACAACTCGTTGAAAATGGCCCTTAAAATTAAATATTTAGGTAAATCATAAAAACAAAATATTTCTTTAAATAAAAAAATAAAAATCTTGATAAAATAAATTATACTATTATGCGGGATGGTTACTTAAAACAAAGTTATTCAAAATTTGCACCTATAGCTCTATTTTTCTCGCATTACACATTGTCACACCATTTCTCATCTCTATTCATAGTCTATCTAAATTAAACTACTTTTAACAATGTTTGAGTATGTCCAAATGCTTGCAGACTGGCTGGATTTTCTCCCTAGGGAGTTGTTCATATTTAAATTTATTTTAACAGAAAGGGAAAACGTTTTTGAGAAGGGAATATGGAAGTCTAGGCATTTAAAGGGCTTTTGACAATTTTTTTTTGGCTTGTTGACTTTTGAAGTCAACAGATGGAAGAGTTGAAGAAATGTGGATGTTCAAACATGAACAGAATGGTGAATGTTACACAGTGTGTAAAGTGGTCACTTAAACCAGCCAATAACAGGTCATAAGCCCTGTAAATGCCTAGACTTCCATATTACCTTCCCTTCTCAAAAACGTTTTTCCTCTCTGTTGAAATAAATTTAAAACTACTTTTATTACAAATTTATATTGATATTTTTGTAACTATCTTTGTCGTCCTAAATAATTATTGTAAGAGGAAAATTTTAACTTTTTCTCTTGTATTATTTGTCTTAATTTACGTTTGTCTGTTGAATGACCAAATTAAAGAAATAAGTAATAAGTAAACTGCTTTTTTAAGATTTAAAAACTTCACTTTTAGTTAATATTAAATTAATTTAGTAAGCTTTAATTATAATTAATATTAATCTAGGAAAAATATTCAATAATAAAAAATCAATATCGAACATTCAAAAAAGAAAGACTGCCACAGCACTATTGTTATATGTTAAAAGTACCTTCTTATATTGCCTGAAATGTAGGCATGTTGTCGTGAGATTTTATAAGAAAATAGTATAAGTGACGATTCCCTTTGTACAATCGCAAAACCGATTGTAGAAAAATTTAACAAACATTTTTTTTAAATTCTTAAATTACAATTGATGGAGCCAGATGCGTAATTTTGACAGTATAAAAAATTAAGAACTATCTCAAATCAGGGATAAAAATTATATTTTAATATTTTGTCGGCCTCGTGGTGTAATGGTCAGCACATTCGTCTACCATGCAAGAGGTCTCGGGTTCGATTCCCGACATGGTTGATATGAAATATTATTTAAAAAGGTGTTTTTACACTAGAAAATTTCATAGTCCCTGGACTGGTACCTGAAGCGTAAGACTGATCACCTTACCTTCACGCAACAAAAATGATCAAGATACGCTGCAATTGGAGTACCAATGCAGTGCCCTATGCACCATTCGGTACGGAAAGGGAATGATGATGATGATGATGATTTTAATATTTAAAAAAAAATGTGTCCTAAATTTTTTTTTTTTTTTAGAAAAAGAAATATTTGCGTTCTTATGATTTACCCAAATATTTAATTTTGAGGGCCATTTTCAACGAGTTGTAAATAACTCACTATTAGAAAATGAAATCGAGTTGGGGTAGAGTGGGATTCGAACCACGGACCTTTGGTCCGTGAGTCCGAGACACTAGCCACAGGACCACAACCCGATTTATGAGAACTGAGAACATTAGTTTCAAATGGGTTATTAAAAATATTTTACGAATGTTTCAATGAGAACGTGGTGTAAACCCAGCAAATAAAGTTATAAACATTATATTTGTCACCGTTTTAAACCATTATGTTATGAATAGACCAGAGGTTTTTTTGGTTCACGTACAATACGCACCCATTTGGCGATCGACAAAAGTGACATCTCGGTTTTCCTGCAGACTTACCCCAGATGACAGGACGTTAGGGATAAGCTAACGAGACTTTAGAAATACGCGAGACTTCTTTGATAAATGTAAACAGATGCAACGGGAATACTTCGCGGTGTAAGGGGTGAACGAACCCCCACAAAAGGGTCACAAAGAAAGCTAAAAATATGACGGTTTCATTTGAATACGAAAAACTCACCCACACTACGCTTTAATCAGATGGATGTAAAGTAGGCCGTCCCGACCCTTGAGTTTTAATTTGTATAATAGAAAAAGTAAAAAATACGTAATATGAAATATTTATAAACGTTTAATAATGTTTTTTCACCTCTTTTTAAATTATTTTCCGTAATAAGCAAAAACTACAATAGAAGACTATAATTATTTTTCCGTGGGACGTCAAATTAATTTTCTACAGTGATTTAAAATTTCGATATTTTCAATAAACTCAGGACGATTTGTTTCGCTCCCTGTGGAACAAACAGCGCGTATTACGTTACCGCGTTATACTTGTACGCATTGTTTTTCAGAAACGCACTCAGCGGGCGTGACGTGTGCCATCAAAGTGACGCTACATGACGCCAACTGTGGGGCGTTTTGTATGTGCTCGTTTTTAAACCCGAAAATTATTAATGAAAACTAAAGATGTGAATGAGAACCGTAAAAATACGCCTTTAATATAAAATATGTTTTCAACGTTATTTTCAATTAGTAAAAATACCCGATCTTTGAATTTTGAAATAAATAAAAAAAATTCTACTTTGTATCAAATCTGTTTTGAGCTTTTTGGAGAAGTAGTGAATTTTTAACCCTGCTACGAATTTATTTAGATTATGCATGGACTTGTATATTCTCTTTGAAAATAATTCATACGTCTAGATTGAGAAATCTGTTTACTTAAAACGACCCTCTTTTTTTACATTTATTGATTAATGCTCTTGACATACTGCCGGCGTCGGGGCGGATAAAGAATACAGTTCTGTGTGAGAAATAGAACCAGAATATTGGACGAGTATTTAAGACTCGATGGCTGCTCTTCTGCGAAAACTCTGAAAAAGGAAAGATGCACTGAAGTATTTCATATACATAAAGATTGAGACTGATCGCCTCACCTTTATGTAACATTTGATCAAGACACGCAGCATTTGATTTAACAATGCAATGTTCTACACACCATCGGGTACGATCTTGACAGAAACGCGAAAAATTCCAAGCTAGTCGAAACCCAGAAACTAATTTACATTTGTCGAAAAAAAGCTTGAATACGCAACCAAATAAATACGTGCTCATTAAGATGTACGTTCTAAAATATTTTACTTCCTCTTTGTCTTCCTATAGATCTGACGATCTTTTCTACTTAGACTATTCAGTCTTCCGTAATGAGGCCCAACTATCTTTTCATCGCTTAGGAGGTGTTGCAGGTGGGCAACGTCAGGAATGCGATCATTGGCAGCTGTGGAGTCTATTGCTGCTCATTTTGTTTATAAAGTCGTTTCAGATTTTTTTTCGGAATCTGCTCCAACGCACCATATCTTATTTGCACGTTCCCCGCTTAAAGTCATTTCTGACCTGGTCAGGAAAAATGTTTCCAGTAATGGATCTGAGGACCCTCATCTCTAATGTCCTTAGCAGGTTCTTCGTTCTCGTGGTGCCAGCTCGTGTTTTTACAGAATATGTCAAGATAGGTCTAACACATTCCAACTTTGCTGTCAATTCGCATGTTTTTATATTTCCATTTTATCTCCTAAAATATTTTACACGTTTGTTAAATAAATCAATTTTATTTAAAGCAAGTACGTGCAATGAGTTAACACATCTTATCCATACATGAAATTATTTTTAAATCCTAAAAAATGATACCGGAGACCGATTTCAAATTTCCTATCTAAACTATATACCTAAAACTAAAAGCACGTTTACTAGAATATATATTTTAGTACGGTAAATATAGTGAAAAAATGTAATAAATTATGTTGACATATTGCCTATAAATAAAATGATGATGAATTAGGAGAATTAATAAGGAAATCCATAAAAAAACAGTAATATGCATAAAAATTTATTTTTAGGAATATGTATACTAAAAACATCCCCAAGCTTTCATTTTGTGTACGAGATACACGTCGAAAGTACAGAAGTTTGCATCTTGTGAGTTTTACTGCAGTACAGTAAAAGCTCGCTTGAGATTTATTTACACCTCCACTATCTAGATACAAGGGACATAGTTATCGCGTTGCATTTCACTTTTGATCAGGTTTTACGTCCACCGTGCCGTATCGTGTCATGCGGCACGCGGCGTGTGGGATCGGGGTCGTGCGAGGAAAGTAGCAGCCGTCACTAATCGACAGGGCTGCCACAATTCAATGAAGCAATTGTGACTCATGCTCGTGTGAACGCCAAGTCACTAGAAAACGCAACGGATCGATAGAGAAGTCGTAGAAAAGCTGTTTCATGTCTGCACAAGTTCAACAAGTGAACTTAATTGTTTTAAAAGGAGTTGAAAACAATAATGAAAAAAAGATTATTTTAACACATGTTATAACTTGAACTATGCCCAGAACTCTCCACTTATATGTTTTGCTAGTGAATATAATTTGAACTTTTCCCTTATTGATCCATTTGATTGTAAAAAAATAACATTTAAAATGCGAGCCTTAAAACATACTTTTTTGTCTTATACTTAGTTTCAATAATAAAGTCTTATTTTATCTTATTTCATATTATTTAAAAATATATTATATCTCTAATTCTTAATATTTTATATATATTTATATTTTCGACACTTGACACTTGTGCAATATTTACACACATGTCCACCCTCATTCCAATATAACACCCACTCGACCACCCTCTCACTCACTTACACTCACACAAACACACTAGTATGTATTGTACGTGTATTTAATGTATGTCTGTGGATATCTGTCATTGGTTTTATTCTCTGTATATTTTATTTGTTATATTTTTGTTACATGTATTGCTGTTGATATCCCCAATAAATAAAAAAAAATTAAAAAACTAGTAAAAAAAGCCATTATTATGTTAAAACACGAATTAACAAAACTAAAATATTTCAAAGTAAGATGCCATTGATATGATATATATTGTTAGCAATATCACAGTCATAGAATTAAGAATAGTCCAGAAGGAGCATAGAATCATATTTGAATACATCGGACTGTGTCCAAAAATTCTCCCACTATGCCCCACTTTTGCCGCGCGCATTTGTGATATCGCCACGTAATGTTGCACGATGGGAAAAAATATAATCATAACACAAATGTTAGGTAAAAAAAAGCAATCTGTTAATTTCTCTAAAATTTAATTGTGCACGCGGAAATATTGATTGACACAACAAAGTAGATAAGTAAAGGGTCATTTAATAAGAGTAATTGAAATTATGAACTTTGAACTGAAAATGTAAAACAAAATTTTATTTGACATAAAACAGATATTTTTATTTCATGTTAAATAATATTTGATGTTTTATAGATAATGTCGGTCAAATGTCCAGCACAGAGTTGTTTGTATACTTTTTGTCGGCCTCGTGGTGTGGTGGTCAGCGCCTTTGCGTACCGTGCAAGAGGTCTTGGGTTCGATTTTCGACATGGTTGACATAAAATATTTATTTAAAAATGTGTTTTTACGCAAGAATATTTCATAGTCCCTGGACTGAGCGTAAAAGTAACCATATGACTGCATGTAACAAAATTTAACCATATATGCTGATGTTGGTGTACTGATGCAGTTTCCTATGCACCATTAGGTGGGGAAAGAGAATAATGAGAGTGTTAAAAAATTAAATATAATTAAATTGAAAAAATGTACCTCGTATAATAATTAATGTTAGATAGATAGATAAATGAAATTGATCTAAACTTATAGATGTGCTCCTTAGCATGGGATACTTAGGATACACCGTTCATTTAACCACATAATGTATTTTGGTGTGAACTATGTCATTCATCCAAACCAATTTTGAAATATTCACTCCACTTCAAAGCTCAATTAAATTTATTGTAAATGTTTTTATTTTTTCAACTGTATTTTTCTGTTGTGCTATTTTGCCATTTTTTCTTTGTATATTATGTTTTCTGTGCAAAATATAGATGCATGCCCTTTTCAATAATGTGCTGCTGTGGTGGTTTGGTGATTGAAGATGGCTTTGGATGAAGCCATATCAACAAATCTTATGGTCTTTCAAAAAATTGAAACGTTTTGTTCTTTGCAATCTTTTTCGTTACCACCTTAGTATTCTAACGATTTGTAAGTTTTAAGGCGCGCAAAATTAGGAAATCATACCATTTAGCTATTTGAAAACGAATGGTTTTTTTTTAAATCACGCATTAATAAAAAATAAAAAAGCATAAATAAGATTTACACAATATTTTTTAAAGGTATTTGTATTAAAAAATAAACTTAAAAGTTCTATGTTACTAAAATATAATTACCTTTAAGCCGGCAAATCACGCCATTTCAAATTTAAACTAAACTTAGGTATCTGAGATCTCAATAAAGACTAAGTATTGAACAAAAGTTTGTTTTAATCATTTGAAGATAATTAATTTCACATAGAAGTGGCAGCGGTTAAATTTTGATTTTTTGGTTTTGAAAAAAAAAAATACAAGCATTTTAAATCACATACATTTTTGTGAGATTTTACTTTATTTCTACGTAAAATTATGCCTTCGATTAAACTTTAAAAACATTTATTAATATAAATATTTTCATTAAAACTTTTTTTTATAAAATACAAGTTAATATTATATAGAAACATAAGTTAATATTAGGGCATTTATGATGAAAAATGTTTAGACTACTTTTAAGACTAAACAAAAATTAAAAAACCTTAATTGAGAATTCTACAAGTTGACTCATAATAATACGTACTCTCCTATACTATGCCAATAATGTTGAGGTACGGAAAATTTTTGTTTCCATTTCCAATAAGTTTTTGGACGAATCAGGAAAACAAGTACTATCGTATTCTTAACTTCTGTTTTAAGAATAGAACAAGTATTTTCATTATTTAATTTGACTTTTCATGCAAACTTTTTAGTGCTTGGCCATAGTGGCGAGCGTTTGCGGCGTAGCGTGGGCGCGCTGAACTCAAACATATGGTAAAATGGCGCTGCAAAAGCTTCGCCACTATGGCCAAACACTTTGATGGGCTTACTAACATGCACAATAATTACATTGATACACTAGGTACACAAAACCTTCAAAAAAAATTTAAACATATATTCGCGAATTCGCTTTTAAAAACGTATGATTTTTGAAATCTGATACATTCAAAATTATTCCAAATAAATGTAATAAAAACGCATTTAATATTTCTTTTATAATCGATGTACTTTGATAATATAATAAATAGTGGTTAGTGCACCAATGCAGTGCCGTAAGCACCATTTAGTGTGACTAAAAAATAATGATTAAAACCTTTTTCTTTTTTTATTTTTTTTAATTTTAAAATTTCATTGATAAACTTTTACGGGTTACATACATTCAACAAAATATTTTTACTTTTGAAATTCACATTCTGCTGTTAATAAAAATATTTTTAACGTCTTTTGTAGTGGTTGACTAAGTCTTTTGCTTAGTTTTGTCTGGTAGTTTATTGTATAATTTTATGTCTTGTTTTAGAAGGTTGTTTATGATATTTTTCTGATATTCTCGTATTGTGTCCATGTTTAGTACAATTTTTTTCAAGTTTTAGTTCTTTGTCTACAATTACATCAGTGGCTTATATATGAAAAATGTTTTAGGATTCTAGTTTAAAGAATTCAGTTACATTTAATTGCTTAGTTTGTTTAAAAAGTTCTTTAGTTGCTATTAGAAATGGTAGGTTATGACCTCCTAATTTTACTAATTTACGCATTTTTATATTTCGTTATGCTGTTTTTGTAGTCTGTGTCATTTTGATTTCCTGTTCCCCATAGTAGTTGCATATAACATATTTCAGTTTTACCATAGGCTTCGTACATTTTTCACTTCAGATTTTTTTCCGTTTTTGGAACAATGTTTTTGATTTAAAAAAAAAGACTCGATAATGACGCCATTTCGCTAATAAAATTGTTGATATGAATTGTCTATGTCAATTGTCTGTCTATTGTTGTCTTAAGTATTTAACATGTTCAATTTCAGTTAGTCGTTCATTATTTATGTAAGCCTTTACTTTATGTCATTTTTAACTAAATTCAAAATGGATATTATTGCATTTTTTTTCATTAAGTGTAAGTAAGTTTGTATTTATCCATTTAGTCAACATAGTTAGGTCTTCGTTTATGTCATTTTTAGTCAATACATCTGTTTGATTTTTATAGAATAGACCAATGTCGTCGGCCTACATAATATTTTTTCCTTTCTCGCTTTTCCGTGATAAAAAATGTGTTTACGAAACAATTCAAAATACGTTTTACAAGAATTTGCACCAATAGTAAAATCGGTTGACGTGCATATAACAAACGGGCGTGTAGGTTCTGTTGTTCGTTTGAAATATGCTACAATCAGATTTCCCGGAAAAGCACATTTCCTGAAACGAAATAAAATATTAAAGAACAATGTCGGTTGATTCTAACGTGCACCGTATAACAGACTTGCTCACTTATAAAAACACAAGAATATTTACCTTCTTTCTGTCTACACTCTAAACGTTTTATCTTGAAACGTTTAGTAGAACAAGTAGAAACTATCCGATTTCTTATAAATTCAGTAACAGAAAAAGTCGACATTGTATAAATCGTTGCTGAAAAAAATGTGAATGAAATTTTAAAAAAAGTTTATATGATGTAGTTGAGACATGATATCTATATATATCATAAGCAATGTATGTGTGTGCGTCCTCGAAAGGCTAAATACCTAGTTGACTAATTTACATGGGTTTTTTTTCAAAATGATCAACTTTGCCCTGGGTAATTTCATAGCTCTTAAAATTTTTAATCTGATCAGTAGAAAAAAAGTTAGAAGAATAAATGTTTTTTCATCAACCTACCAGGGCTTCATTAGACGAGATATACTTAACAATTGGGGGAACGTATTTTTTTGTATTTAAAGTTTAAATTTGAATGTTTACAAACAATACAAGTTTTTTATGGATACCAATTATATTTGTTCCTAAATCTTTAAATTCATTATTATTTCTTCCTATTTATTTCCTCCTGGTTATCCTAAAATAATTTTAACTTACTTGTAATACATTTTTAAAAATCGTATTCCTACATTAAGTGCAGCCCTGTTAGTAAAAAGAGTAGAGTTTGACATTAACAAACATAATTCGGTATTTTAATATGAATTATTTTAAGTTTCGGAATTCAATCGTTAACAAATACCAATGTACAAAATATCAATAAAATAACATTTTTACGCGTTTTTACAGTACAATCAGACATTTTGGTTTCAAATTAAGTGTCAAGTTCACGTTGAAACCCGGCTGGCGGTTTAAGAATGACTTATGATGCAGTGAGCATGACTGAGCGTATAGACACGAGTTAAGTGTAGTAGTTTTAGAATGCCCAAGGTTCTTAATATGTCAATAGTTTTATTTTAAAATAGCAAACATTTTAATATGGTTACGCAAAAGTAATGTTAAACGTTAACTAAACTTGATAGTTTCACATTGACTTGAACAAAACTTTCAATTGTGTTCATTTAATCTATTTACGAGTTTATATTCAAACCTAGCAAAAGCAAAGCATTTCCGGGTTCAGCTTGTTATTAATATATTAATTTGGAACTAAATAATTTTTAAAAGTATTTTTACAAATCGGGAATAATTCTGAAAGTGTATTAAATGTAAAGAGAGAATTTTTTAAGATTCAAATCGTATAACCATCAATATATAAACATTAAGGTTTTGATTATAATTTTCGGGTTAAAAAACGAGAATTTTCAAAATGGCTTGCAACACACGTCATGCCCACTAAGTGCGCTTCTAACAAACATTGAGTACAAGTAAGTTGCGACAACGTTATTCGTGCTGTTAGTCCTGTAAGACGAGAAACATATCGTTTTTAGCAGGCTTATTCCGTCACAATTTCGTTTCGTAAGTTCGTTAGTTCGCCATATATCTATCGCACCCTAACGCATTCAAAATCATATGTTGCTCTCATTCTCTTTCATACGATGCAAATGAATTTACGAAACGAATTAAGTACGAAATACGGCCAAAGGTAATTCAAAATATGCGTACTTTAAACCAATGTAAAAAATGTATCCGACGACGCACGAAATAATGATAATACCATAGGGAAATATTAATTCTTTTTCTTCACATTTTAAAAGTAAAAAAGGTCTATGAAATATTGACAGGTAGGAAAAAAATGTTGCTATTTATTAGTAGCATAAAAAATACTTTTGAATTCCCGCAAAAACGATCATTGCATTAACCACGCCTTTAATACATCACGATTCGTGTTCATTTTTAGCTTTGTTCCAAATCATGCAAGTTTTTTAAAACATCGTTACGAATTTTGACGTCACAATTATCAAGGCCAAACATGTCGCGTTTTTCTAGTCACGTATTTAAAAAAAATCTTTCTGTATGAAAAACATCATATGTATGAAAAAATTTCTCCACAATATACATATTGATTTATAAAATACGATTAATTATTCTTAATCCATTTCATATATTTCTAATGGAATTCGTAGTACGTGATATTTCCCTATTACAATAGTAAACTTTTGCTTATTTAAATAAAAACAAGTGAAAAATTTAACGAGTACACGAGAAACTATTGAATTTTTAAAATTTCATTTTTGTTATTTAAAGTTCAAATGCGATCTCTCGATTCGTAAGTGGAAGGATAAAACAGAGTGGAAACGCTTGAAATTCAATCATTTATAGTATTTAGACGCACATATTTGAAATCGATGAATGACATCAAATAATGAAACCAGAAGAGAGTGCAAATCTGAGAGAGGTATAATTTATAAAATTAAGAAGTGTTCACTCAGTTAGTTTCATCAAGTGGTACGAATGAATGAAGAATGTATGTTAAATCAGATATAAGTGGAGATAATGAATAGCAACGACAAAATGATCGAAAAAGACTTGGTATGATCAGATAAACCAAAATTGATCTTGTTGAAAATAGACATAATCGAAGGCCGTGTATAAAAAGATACATACGTGAGTAAGAAGTAAGAAATGTACATCAGAATACACGTGCGTGGCGTTTTATCCTATTTGCTTACCCCTACAGGGAAGTGGCGTCATGATAGTAGTAGTTATTTACAGAAACTATTTACATGATTCGTTAGAAATAAGATTTGTGTTGAAGTCGAGACTAATAGTTCTTGCCATTATTTTTTTGTTTGTTTAAGACTCCTACCATACTGAGATATTAAAAAAAAGAAAGTAAACATATGTTATTGCTTTTATAAATAAATCCTCTAAATATGTTATTCCTTATTTCATCCAAATCGTTTGATTGTTAGAATCTAATAATTACATTTAATGTTTTTTGCATCCCAACAATCATAAAGCCTTATTACAATAGTTAAATACAGCACAGAACACCGGACCTTAAAAAAATACAATACTAATTTGTAGTAGGGTGTCGTATTTTTAATTTTAATTTTATTTTATTAGTGTACACGATACAAATGACTTTTATTAACATGAACATAAATACATTTAATATATCAGTGTTCTTTTACAAAATTATGAAATGTTTTAATAACAATATATCGGTAATATAATAATCAATCATATAATCAATAATATAATGATCAATAATATAAGTAATCAATAATATAATAAGAGTTGTTTTATACATTGTACTAAATTGCAATTTTTAAACATACTTAGGTAAAAAAAAATAAATAATAAAAATAAAGAAAACGCGGTATATTTGAAATATTTGAAATAGCAAAAATTATAAATTATTATTTTTTTGTATTTTTTATTGTTTATCATTATTGGTATAATTGAATGCAGTATATAATATATGCTTAGAAAAGCATGCTTTGTACATTGTCGTCATAATACGGATACGTATACTCTGCAAACAAATAATAAAAATACGATACGGTATATGGGCGCTGGTTGCTAACACGATTATTCCTTGTGCCCTGTTGCCCATATTTCCTCGCCTTTAAGTTCCGAGGAACTGTACGAAGGGTTGTTGCAGCTGTATGGGTGATCATATTTCATAAACGCGGGTTGGTTAGCGGTAGACCGCATATACCTCTGGTTCCTGCGCTGTTTATCAATACCAAAGGAGAAATTGGGAACTAATAACGTTCATGTTGCTAATAAGCTTGATTGAAACCACAGAAATCGGGAAAATGTACTCGTATCCCTAATATATGTACGGGTATATAACAATGTACTAAGAACGATCGAAGAGTCACAATCGGAAATGTCCATTTAAATTTTCAAAAAAGTTGTCATTTTACTTATAATAAGTTATCGTTCCATATAATAAATATTTTAACTAGATAGTAAGTTGGTTCGCCTCTTATGCACGAGGTCTCGAGTTTGATTCCCAACAAGGCTGCCTCGTTACACTGCAATATTTTATAGTATCTGGTCAGTATCTGAAGTGTAAGACTAATTATCTTTTGTCATAAAGAATAACTCTGCATTTTTTGTACAAATAAAGTGGCACATTTATAGTTTTTTCCCAATTAACACATTCAATAATTTAAACAGGTATTATAAGATGTGTATAAGATGTATTATAAAAAGAAGTGCATGCACATCAAAAATAAAAAGAACCATCGTAATTGAAAAAATGCTATGACTCGACTGACCAAAATTTGGCAAGATCGAGGCATTTTGAAGAAAACTAGAACTCATAGTGTGTACGCTTGTGTTCCCAATATTTTTATTTGGCGCAGAAACGTGGATAATTAGAACACGTGAGCAGGAGAGAATATATGTCTTCGAGATGTGGTGTTGGCGTCGAATACTGAAAATACCATAGATAGCCAGAAGAACAAATGTCTCTATACTGGAGGAACTCAACGCCAAAGTTCGCCTATCGGCCATTCTGCAGTTTTTCGGACACATTAAAAGTTATAATAATCACGGACAGTGAGCCAAGGCGAAGAAGCAGAGGCAGAGCTGCAGCTCGATGGATCGACCAGGTGAAAACAACGTTACGGGCGATCCTAAATGGAGCTGTGGAGAGGGCGCAGAGCCGTGAAGAGTGGTGGCGCTTTGTCAATGGAATGGCTGGTGAGAGTACCATTGATCACGACCCTCAGAACTGAGGAGAGACAGAGAAGAAGTAGATAAGATGTGTACTAAATAATATGTTTGTAAAATGTACAGTTAGTATCTTAAATTTTGTTAATTTTCTAACGATGTTTCACTGTTTTATCACAAATCTCATAATTTTTATATTTACTGTGCTTTATCATTATTACCTTAAAAAATATTTATTAACTATGCTTTTCCCTAGCTTATATTCTATAAAATTTTTAAACCATATTCTACATTTTTTATATTTTGGCTACGGCCGTTTAGTAATAACAAAAAATAAAAAAATAACATGATGATAATGTTAAGATACAAATAATTTATAACTTTTGTGCCATTACGTAATGATATATAAATAACAATATTCATGAACGTTTGTTTACATCCAATTGACAAAACAACTGATTGAAAAAATTGCAATGCATCTAATCAAAATTCTTACAACATTTTAAACTATATAATATATACATATATAAAAGGTAATATTTGTATGTGTGTCCTAGATATACTAAATAACTACTGGACTGATTTAAGTGCGGTTTTAAGCAAAATGATCAGTTTTGCAGTGAGCATATCTATTGACATTAATATTTTAACTTTAATTTAAAAAAGTAAGGAGCGTAATTGTTTTATTTATCATGCATCAAGGCTGCATTCAACGAGAATACCTTTACTTAAAAAATGGAGGGATGTCGTTTTTTTGGGAATAAAAAAGTTTGTTTTTGAATGTTTACAAACAACACTAGTTTCTTATGAATCCTTATCAGATTGTTTCTTAAAATTTCTTATTATTTCTACCCATTTATTACATTTTATTGGATTTTCAGTAATAATAAAACAATTTTAACTGACATTCAAAACATTGAAAAAAATAACATTCCTATATTAATTCCCCTTCCGTTGATAGAAGAGTAGAATTTAACATTTACAAAAACTATTTTATATTTGATAATTAAATTTTAACAGTTTTGGAAATCAAACATAAACAAGTACTTACATAAGTACCTACTTCAATTAAAAAATTGAATATGAGTTATTTTTATATTTGAAGTTTAATCATAAAGAAGTACCTAGACTCCTATTTATAAAAAAAAGTCAAACCATCTTTTTTCCTTTTATCCAAATAGTTTTTACACGCTTTCATGCACAATCAGGCCTGTGGGTTTCAAATGAAATATCAAGTTCACGTCAAAACCGGCTGGCAGATTAAGAACGACTAAATACTCGTTGGCCATTACTGAGCGTTTGGGCATGAGTTAAGTGTCAAAATAATTTTAGAGGGCTTAGAATGCGTCTATGTGCAATAATATATCAATAGTTTTATTTAAGAAAACTGAACCTGTTTCTTTAGTCAAATAAAAGCATTATGAAGTATACTTAATAATGTTTTATCTTGAGAGGAAACGTGTTCTGACTTTTTTCAAACAAACGTGATCCCATATTTTCACTCTAAATTGTAGCGCTATAAATATTTACTATCGGCGTATCTCAAACGTTTTGCTTTATTAATGAATAATTTATTATGGGAACTACAACCATTCAAAAATCCACAAAAACGTCCAGTTTTATCTGTAGTCTTCGGGCGCACGGTATGCAAATATGTTTTTGAGAAACACAAAATATACACATACAGAAAATTTAATTATGATATTCAGTTTAAAAAAAAAAAAATGTTCTGTTTTGAGGTGCGGAAAATGGGGCTTAAAAGATACAAAACGCAGTTGTCTTTAACGTAGCATCGGGGAGGCATCTTCAAGACAGTGACAGGAAAACAATGTTCAAATTCCTATTTATCGACATTCTCTTTACCGCATATCCTTACAATTTATGTAATCCAAAATACAAAAATAATAATGTCAATGTATAATAACCTATCTTTTTTTGACTTAATACAGTAATTGATATCAAACTTTCGATTTTGTTCATTTAATATATATATACGAGTATGTACTCAAATCTAGCAATAGCAAAGCATTGCCGGGTTCCGCTGGTAACTTATATATAAATATAAGTTATAAATCAAAACTTGGTTCAACTCTACTTATATTTAATATTTAAAAGTGCGGAATTATTAAACACTTTTTTGTTATGTGAAAACTTTTATAATTTTGGGAATAATATGAGTTTAGATTAATAATAATAATAAATCTTTATTAACCATTATACACAATGTGATAAATACAAAATGAAACGAAGATATCCATGGTTAAATGGCGGACTTATTTCCACTAGTAATTTATTACACCATGACAAGCAAAAAATACAATAATAATAAAAATTAGTTTTAAAAGAAGAATTAAATAACTAAACAAATAAATAAAAAATTTAAGAAACAACAAACAGTTTAAACATTATAAAGAATGATGGTGTATGTTGCTTTCATTCCTTGGACCTCGTGGTGTAATGGTCAGTGCGTTTGCCTACCATGTGAGAGGTCTCGAGTTCGATTTACGGCATGGTTGATATGAAATATTTATTTGAAATGTGTTTTTCACACTAGAATATTTCATAGTCCCTTGACTGGTATTCGAAGCGTAAAACTGATCATCTTACCATCATGTAACAAGATACACGAGAGATACGCTGCGATTGGTGTTCCAATGCAGTGCCCTATGCACCAGTACGTGCGGAAAGGGAATGATGATGATTGCTTAAGTATAATACATGGGTAATTATATATAAACAAAACACATAATATTAATGAAATATTTTTAGTAGGTGGTTCGATAATTTTACAAATACTCAAAAATATATTAAATGTTGCTCAAATAAATTTTTATACACAAGTTTTCATTAAAATGAGGCAAACACTATATAACTTCATTTTCCAGCCGCTTTATTTAAATATAATCAATTGTTATCTTCAGCAAATCTTTTAAGACTTTCTGATAGAAGAATTCTAACTGACCTAATATTACTTTATGAAGTGATCAATTTATTAATTGACTGTCCTGATTTGCTGGAGTTGGTGTGTTTCCGTGTACCTGGTCGACATACCCGCCACAGATTTCTTTTTTGTTCTGCAAGTTCTAGGACCAACTATCACATGCACTCGCATATCCCTAGGCTCCATAGATATGACAATCAGTATAAGGACAAGGCCGATATATTTGGTTCCGGACTTGATAGTTATAAAACAAGTCTGATTTCTTTTTTTCTCTCGCAATATTATCGCAACTATTCTTTATATTTAAAAATGTTTTTCCATTTTTTGTTTTTTCATATTTATGCATTTATTTCGTTAATCTTTTTGGTTGCTTATGTGTATTTACCTATTTGTTACTATTGTTATAGTTATGCAATTTAATAATTTTTTGTTATGTGTTTAAATATGTTTTTTTTTTTTTTCATATTTATGTTCAATATATGTATTTCAATATGATTTTTTTTTCATATTTATGTTCAGTATATGTTAAAGGCAATTTATGCTGTTTATTTAAAAAAATTAAAAAAAAAACCACAAAAAAAACTGTAGATCTAGTTCAAATAACGAAGTTCATACATAGTCGATTAAAAAACATCGCGTACCGAGGGTAAAAATAAATTTAATAAATATAAAGAGAAGCTAGTTTAAAGTAAAAAAATTATAAGTATAATGTAGTATACTATTGTTTTTTTTTTTTTTCTGTGAATCGCATTAATTTTAAATCCAAAGTAGCGTCCACGTACATAACGTCACCTTGGTTAAACAAGACAAGTAGCACACTGGTCACACGTGGGCGTGAGTTCCAAAATGCTTCAAGACAACCCCAAATAGTTAAATTATTAAGATAAACGTAATGCTAGCAAGGTGCAAGAGAACGCCTTTGTGCATATAATACGAAGTTCACCTACCTCTGGCATAAATGCAGAAGGACATAAAATGGCTTAGTGCTGCTTGTTTTGGAGCATCCTCGTATTTTTCTTACCTCGCTTCGGATAAATAGCGGAGATAAAAAGATAGAAGATAAATTTTGAACCAAAACTTCCAAATTCATTACCATAAATATTTTTGGCGGTTTCGTAAGACATCATTTATCCTACCCACGAAAACGATTTGTTTTTATTGCAAAGTCTTTGGTAGTTTTATGGTTCGAGCGGTTCGGTATTCCGATACATTTTTAAGTGATTCAATGTTATTGTAAAAAACATCTTCCACGTAACTATGGTAATTGCATTTAAAATTTTTTAGATACTCATAATGACGAAATTTTATGTTGGAATAATAATTGTGATGAGTTATCGAAAAAATAGATAGAATTTTACAGTATGTCATAATAACATCTCATTTGAAATACACGCGTATTTCTCTTAGCAGTTATTATGAAAAAAAATGTTACATATTTTTTATAAAGTACAGTTTCGTTTAGTTTAAGATGCGGTTCATCGATATACGAGGTGTGGCAGAAAAGTAATAAGACAGATTTATTATATACAAAAGTTTTAATTTTTTTCAAACATCAATGTTTTCCCCTTCAAAGTAGTTCCCTTAGGCAACTACGCATCGATGGAAACGTTGTTCCCACTGTTGGTAGCAACGTTGGAAGTCTTCAACCAGTATGGTCTTTAGCATGTCTGTTACACTCTTTTGAATATTTTCTAAAGTCCCGAAATGACGTCCTTTGAGGACATTTTTCAGTTTAAGGAAAAGAAAAAAAGTCACAGGGACCGAGGTCAGGTGAATAGAGGGGCTGAAGAACCGCAGAAATACCTTTATAGGTCAAAAATTATGTTATGGAGAGGGCAGTGTGACATGTGGCGTTGTCATGATGGAGCATCCATTTGCCTGCAATGTCTGGTCTCACGCGAATGACCCTTTTTCTGAGCCTTTTAAGGACGATTTTATAAAAAACTTGGTTTATAGTTTGTTCTGGAAAGACAAATTCTTTATGGACGATTAAAAAAACAAATCAGCATTGATTTTCGATTCGCTCATTCGAGCTTTCTTTGGTCAAGGAGAGTTTGCAGTGTGCCATTCCTCACTTTGCCTCTTGGTCTCAAGATCGTATTAAAAAATCCATGATTCATCACCTGTGATCACACGACTAAAGACATCTTGCTCATTAGCGATGAGAACGATGTTCGTCTTCAACGTGTTCTCTGCCTTCCAAAAATGATTTGTGCCACCAAAAAACGTGTGCTAGGGATAAATAATGTTCCCCATAGGCCTGTTTTAACTTTTCGAATGTCACACTTGCCGATTCTCCAAGCTTAACACATAATTCAATGGCACAACGTTGCTCTAAATTCTGCTGTTCCATTTTGGGTGACACACAACCAAAACACAACTTCACTAATAGCAGCCACAAAAATCACGTGGTTAACGCAAGGAGTTGAAACTCGCACTGGGCTATGGGAGATAACTGATACACGTGCTCTATAAAGGGCAACAACGCAGTGTTGCCAGATTGCTTGCAGTATTGCCAGTCTCATTACTTTTCTGCCACACCTCGTATGTAAAAGGCAATTTATTTTCATACATTAGTTTATTGCTCATTATTTGAAATATAAGTCCCAACTCCATGGGACTAAAAGTCTTGTGTTGAGATGGGACGAGCAATTAGTTGACCGACACATAAGTATATTTATGTATTTATTTACATACATAAGGTTATTGTACACTTGTTGAGACAATAAATCCTAACTCAATGGGTCTAAAAGTCCTGTTTTGAGATAGGACGAGCAATTATATCACACAGACACATGAGTAAATCACCAAAAATATAGAATTACAAATAAAACATTAGAAACATAAAAAACAATCATAAAAATATTTCAAAAAACATATATATGGCACATCAATATAGTTAACAGTAAACTCAAGCATTTGGAAAATTATCAAGGAGTTTCCTACTCAAATCCCTCCCACTAAGGAAAATCCAGTCCTTAACTCCTCTCTTGAAAATAGTGTTTGTCCTCGAGAGCTTAATACGCTCTTCCAAAATATTGAACACTCTCGGTGCAATTAATGAGAGATGTCTCTGAGCAAAAGCCGTACCTACAGGTTTTAGGTATGACATAATTCGTGCTCTGGGAATGTTTGTATATGTGCCCTCGATATATTAAAAAACTACATGATCGATTTACGTGCGGTTTTGTCAAAATATTGAGTTTTGCGCTGGATATGTTTATAGTCTTTAATAATCCCTAATTAAACTATTAGAAAAAAAATCGAAAAGCATATTTAACGATATCTATATATTATATATACGACAATATTTGTATGTGTGTTCTCAATAGACTGAATACTTATGGACAGATTTACGTGCGGTTTTCGGCAAAATGTAGATCTTTACCACATATTTATAACCCTTAAAATCTTAAATTGACTAAGCATAAAAAAGTTAGGAACGTTTACGTTTTTTTCATTGTTCACGACGAGTGTAATTCTAGCTACTTAAAAATGATTTTAAAAGGCTTACAAAAAAGTTAAGTACTGATAGTTTTTCTTACTATGTATTCTCTTTTAACAATGAATTTAAGTGGGTTTTTAAATACGTTTTGACAAAAAAAAAATACTTTTTTTTTTTTTTTTAAATACAAATATTACTACGTTTTTTTTAACCGTGTGTTTTTATTTATTTATTTTTGCACCACAACAGGCCGGAAGGCCCAATCACAGTGATGAATTACATCACAGAACACCCAGGCTTGAGAAAACTCACATTTTAGTTTTTGTGTTTTTACCAGGAATCGAACCCGGAACCTTCCGTGTGTGAGTCAAGCGTCTTGACCACTACACCACGGAGGCCACCTTTTACTATGTTTTTCACTATTTCTAATACCTTTATTTATTTTTCTATGTATTCATTACTGTTTATAATATTTATTTATACGACTGGCTTAGAACGCAGTAGATAACATAGTCAAAGCAACGTTGCATAAGTGCATAATTTTATATTTATAATACAATAAAAAAAAATAAAAAAATAGATACATTGAGAAAGCAATAGTGAGTTTGGCAAGTGAGCACTATGCAACGGCACAAAAAGTATATGTTTACAATGAAAATCGATTAGGGTGATTACATAAAATGGATGACAGACCCTTCTGTTTTTATACATTCGTTTTTTTATAGTTTCTATTTATAATAATTTAACCTGTTCATGTTTATATCCTAAACAAATAAAGTAAGGAGATGATTTGCCCAATAACAGAATGATACCAAGTGGGATGGGTGCAATAGAGTTGGTCTAGTGACTGTGGCGAGTAAAGCGTTTGGCCGCGCCGCGCCGCTGCGCTAGTTAATTTTCCAATTTCCGAAAAACAGCCCTCCGCCAGCGGCGCCTTTATTGAGCGTGCACATATAAATGCGCCATTGTTTCAGAGTAGAGAAATGTAAAGTCCCCGGTTTAGTGTCTGCGGCAATAATGCAGCGCGAGGTCTTGCTCCTATGCTCCTGCTTGCGGCCATTATGCCGCAGAAAAATATGCCGCGCATCCATTACTCTGGCACTTTGCGTTTAATAGAATACGTGTCGCCACTGGAGCGGCTCATTATTCTAACGACACGGCGAAGTTTGTGCAAAAACAATTTCGAACGCGCCCTTATAACGATTATTTGTCATAGCAGTGCATGGCCAGAATCGTATTGCAAGGAAAGATTGAAGAAAATGCAGTGTTGGGAGAAGATATATTTCCTGTTTTAAAAACTCGAAATAATGGTTTCCTGTAAATCTGTATTTTAGTGGCTGCGGGGAAAATAAAATTTGCCAAGATGATTGTCCACCTCGACCGTGAAGTAGTACTAACGAAAAATATATTAGTACGTTCAACACCGAATCGATATAGCATTCGCAGAAACACTATCTTGATTATTTCATTAATTAATACATAATAATGACGTATGTATGACGCGTGTAAGCAATAAAAATTGTTTTTTATTATTATTATTCGTAGTGGTCTCGTCAGTATTTCAAATAGTTACTAGACCTGTTCTCTAAGACAAGGTAAAATTTTAACTGAAAAAAAAATCCGATTTGCTAGGGAAAAAAGGAAATTAGATATAAAAAAAAATAGAGAAATTTATAATTTTTTTTTATTAATAAATTTCATAAAAGGTACATATTTTAAAAAAAATCTATTCAGATCTTCGTTTATACATCTAGTAAATGTTATCACTGTAACTCTTCAAAAAGAGAGAAACTCTATGTATACATCAATATATTTCATTATATCTGTTTTATCAAGTACTGAACATCTTAGATTGCAGTAAGTTTTGTTGCAATTGCTTTGGTGAATAATTATTTTCACTACTGAATCTAAATTTGTTTTATTAATAAAAAAATGGAATGATTTTGTCTTTTCTGATTTAAGATTACATTTTTTCGTTGAACCATAATTTTAATTTTATAACGTCATTAGCTACTAAATTAACCGAGTTTCAGTTAACTCCCTTAACTTTATTTTTTTTAATATAAAGAGAAATACGGTATTTTTTAATGCATTTAAAATGATAAAAATATTAAAAACGGAGCATAAAATAATATTTTTTTATTAAAGTACAATATTTTAATACTTTTTATTGAAAGGCGCCATTGAGTAGCTGGTTAGAAGGCCGACTGTGAAACTGGTGTCACGGGTTCAATTTTTGCCAGTTGCAATAAAAAAATACAAGAAAGATTGTATTCTCGACTGGTGTGGGTGTTGTGGTATATTTTTCATAAGTTTCTTCGATGTACTTTTTTTCCTACCTGCTGACAAGCTTAAAAGATAAAGGCTTGGCGAGTAATTATTATTTTTTCTTTTTTTTTTTAATATTGCCAACTGTGTTATTCTATGTTATTATAAATTAAACATTGTATAGGTATACTGAAATAACGACATATACTACACAAATATCATTCTGTCAGATTTAAAATTATATTTTAAATGCATTATGTAACTTGATAGACACTATAATAATAAATACGTACACCTTTCTTCCCTTCCTTATCCTCTCTACATGCATCCTTGTTCTTATCTTACTTCATTAAAAATAACTGTTAATTTTTTAAAAAGGACATACGTATCTTCTTGCATCATTGAAAAAATATATAATTGAAAATAAAACATTTTTAAATGTATAAACTATACAAGTATCATATATTTTTTACAATCACCAGCATCAACATCATTCCCTTTCCACACCTAATGGTGCTTAGAGGACTGCATTGGCACACCAATTGCAGTGTATCTTGATCATTTTTGTAACGTGACGGTAAGATGATCAGTCTTTCGCTTCAGTCGGGAATCGAACCGGAGACCTCTTGCGTGGGACACAAACGCGCTGACCATAACAGTTCGACAATTCTTCACTTACTTTATACGATTTGTGGAAATCTATTATTGGTTCTGAGTTAATATAATTAATTTGTTGTTTACTATAAATATGTATGTATAGGTTTCCCAAAAAAAACAAAATAAAGTATTCATCATGTTGTTATTAATTCCATACGTATGCCAGTCGTAAAATACAGAAATAAAAACATTTTTCCATTCAAACAATGTTTTTTACACGGCCGGAAATGGTTGTCAATAATTTATTTTAGTTGAGAGAGAAAATTGTTAAAGCCCGGAGTACAAAATTTAATACAATTGAACGAAACGCGGTGAGTTTTTGTATCACAACATTAGATGTCCATTTGTACATTTTTGGCCAGATGCGAAGGAAAATTCGGTGTTCTCATTAATATAAATGCTTTCTCGGATTGAAAGAGATTGCGCTCATACTAACTGGTGGCTAAAACTACATGTTGAGAGATTTTTTTCATTTAAAAGCTTTCATCAGACTAGAGATTGCGCGCTCCTAATGCATATTATTAAACTGAATGGTAGAAAAAGAAGACGATCTTAAAACTATTTCTAGATTTTTTATTCCATTTTAAACGATTAAATCACTCCAAAATATTATTTCTTCGTATTTAAATATTACAGCGGGCTCTTACTTTATTATAATCAAAAATACATTTTGTGATTTGCGAATGCTTTTTATTGAAAATGAATTTTTTTTATTTGTAACTTTCTAGAAATATAAATTTATACCAAGAATAAATTAATATCGTCAGTATACTTAAATCGAAGTGTCGTGAAATCGTGAAAAATTTTGAGAAAAATAAATAATTTGAGGTATACGTCATTTTTAGAGCTTTATCGAGTGACAAAACGCTCTCAACCCTCCGAAGTTTAATATCAAAGTAAGTATGTATAAAAACCGACAACATTTTTTTTTGTAAAAACTATTGATTCCCTTTTCAAATTATTTTTATAAGTGTTAATTTTTCTAAACAATCATCAAACTCCCTACCATCAAACATTTAACCTGAACTCTACAGAACAAATAATATGGGAACATTGTCAAAAAATCATAGACCCTAAATAAAAAAAAATGGCATAAACTAATTTAATTAAAATTATTGAAAATAATCCGAATTTTAGGGTTTCGCACCATCAGTAGGGTTGCAGTAAGTCACATCTTGCTAGAGGGTGTGATTTCATTAAATGCCCAGTTGCATTACACCGGCAACACTACTGACTAGTCCAACTCGTTAGTGCCAACGTCGCTAACCCCGAGCGATGGGATCTCGTAACGGTGTGATCACAGCAGATAACGAGAGGATGAAAGGCGACTCTCTGGCGCCTCCAAGCCAGAACCAACCAGCTAAGGGAAAGTAGCCCCGACAGAAAAATCCACCAGAGCAGGTAACGGAAAACCACCCTGGTCATCTTTTCCCAGGAATCACTATGGCGAGTATATCCAACAAGCAGTTATCCTGACCTCGGAGTAGCGCAGGACTGAAATGTTTTCGCTGTAAAGATAAGACACCGCAAGACGAAGGTGATATAAATCCATCAATCCGAAATTAAAGACGTGGATTCAAAATATTTGGGCCGAAAATGTACGTTACACCCGGGATGCATAAGGATTGAGAGGATGTTTTAGCAAGTAGGAAACGCGTTGGTTAGTCAAATAATCCTCGACCCTTGCCTTGGTAAGATCTGCTCTCGTAATTTCTGGCGCCGCAATCTAATCAATGTCTGGTGAACCAAATCAAACACACCCCCTCCCTCGAGTACACCGCACACGACAACCCCACCTCCGCACCCCTCCCACCCTAGCCATTGCCTGGGTAACACTTCACCGAGGGACCGATCGTCTTTTACCCACGCTCGCAAACATGCAAGGAGCAGGTAAATCGGATGTCAATAAGTAATAGGATAATTTAATTAAAATTGAACAAACAGTTGCGAGTGGATTGTGCTAAAGTTATTCAACAGGGCAATTCCGTGTTATATCATCATCATCATTTACCTCTCCGCATCTAGTGGTGTATATGGCACTGCATTGATATATTTGCAGCATATCTGGACCATTTTTGTAAGTTGTTAGATGAAAGGTAAGGTAATGGGTCTTACGCTACTGGTACCAATTCAGGGATAGTAAAATATCAATTTATTTATTTATTTGTTCAAAATTACAATCATGTAAATGTTTTTATTTGATTTTATTTTATTTACATATTACAACAGAGATGTAGAACATTTAAGATAAGGTAATATAGATGTCTAGGCATCTACAGGGCTTATGACCTGTCAATGGCTGGTTTAAGTGGCCACTTTACACACTGTGTAACATTCACCATTCTGCCTATATTCGAACATCTACGTTCCTTCAATTCCTTCATATATTAATGCTTGTGAAGTTGATAATGAAGTTGATAAGGTGTGTTGATAAATCCATCTGGTCCATGAAGAACTATAGAAATTGAAAAAATAACATTTTCAGGCGTTGCCTAGTGTGTAGGTGAAATAATTCAATTAGATGAATCTCACCCGCATAAATAAAGGTTTCAGCTCTTTAACTTCACAAACATCAACAGATGAAAGAATTGAAGGAATATAGATGTTCAAATATGGGCAGAATGGTGAATGTTACACAGTGTGTAAAGTGGCCACTTAAACCAGCCATTGACAGGTCATAAGCCCTGTAGATGCCTATACTTCTATATTACCCTCTCTTAAATGTTCTTCATCTCTGTTGTAAGATGTTTATATAAACAGCTCCCCAGGGAGTTGAATCCAGTCCTTGTCTACAGGAATTTGGACAAACTCAAAATAATGTTGATTTGATTTTATTTTATTAACATAAATGGAAAAATTGCCCTTTACATAAGTAATGATATAGACACATTTGTGTGAATTATTTTTTATAAAATAAACATGACTTTTTACCCAAAATTTATAAACAAAAATTAAACATAAAATTATATATCACATTCAGAAGAAGTTTAAAACAATTTAAAAATAAATGTGAAAATTCATAAACTGTTTTCAGTTTTTAAGGCTGTGCCCCTGTTCTGTGCCAAGCTAAAATAATTAACAATAAAAAATATATATTAAAATAAAATAAGTATAATAACATTTCATGCAATAAAATAACAATCCAGAAAAACAAAGTGTAAATAATTAAATTCCAAAAAAAAATAACATTCAATAAATATTCAGATATAAATAACACAAATTAAGTTACATACATAATCAAATATACAAAATAAAAGTATCATTAAAATCAATAGAAAATAATAAAAAAACGTAAAACATTTTTTTATTTTTTTATTATATTTTCTTTTTGCACCACAACAGGCCTCCAGGCCGCCCAATCCCAGTGGTGAATTACATCACAGAACACCCAGGCTTGAGAAAAATCACATTTTTAATTATTTTGTTCTCACCGGGAATTGAATCTGGAACCTTCCGTGCTTGAGTCAAGCGTCTTAACCACTACATCACGGAGGCCGCCTATTACAGTAAAAGCACTCCGTACATATACCGAAAAACCGTTTTAAAGCCGTGGGTCTTCCTATCGGTTTCGTTGATTAAAAAACCTTTATTTTGTGAACAAACGAGCTATTTTTTTATGAACCGCAATTTCAATTGATTTAAACTCTTCTGCTTTCATTGCCCCTTTTACTGTGAGTCTGTGAAATTGTTTGAAAGGCTTATGTTTATCTGATATTTTTATTCTTCCTAATGACCAAAAGCAACTTTTGATTTTATGCCCCAATATCCAGAATGTGTAGATTAGTCAATTCGTCGCACAATTTGAAATTCTTTGAGATAGATCTTCCGGCTTTTCTTAGCTCTATTTGCCATAAATACAGTGTGAAATGAAGATTGATTGGCATGGGTAAGCTTGAAGTCTTATGTGTTGATCGCGTTTAAAAAATATATTGACTGAGTTTAAACAACCACTTTTTTTGTTTCTACCGACCGGTTTCAAAGTATTAACACAAACTTCTTTATCAACGTATAATTGACTAATTAAATTTATTTTACCTTGGCTCTTTAACTTCACAAACAATCAACAGATGAAAGAATTGAGGAGATTCAGAAGTATTTTTTTTTTATTACAATGAAATATTTTGTATTCTTATGATTTACTTAAATACTTCAATTTTGGGGCTATTTTTAACGGGTTGTAAATAACTCACTACGAGAAAATTGGAATCAAGTTTGGATATAGCGGGTTTTGAACCTTGAACCTCTGATCCGTGATTCTGCAACAAACGCATTTAGAAAAGCAAATGCAAAATGAGTTTTTTTATATTTTTATGTCCTTTAGAACCACGGCTTGATGTCAACCCTGGGTATGGACGCTGTAACGCAATAAAAAACGCAAGAAAAGTGTGCAAATGACACACGGCATGATAGCCCAAAAAAACTTATTTGTCTAGTTAGACCAGCTAGACAAATCATAAGCCCTGTAAATAACTAAATTCTCTTTTCTAAAATGTTTTCAATCTCTGCTATAATATTTCGAAAAATTCAAAACACTGAAATAATACTAATATTTTTTTTTGGTCGAATTAAAATATTACGAACAGTTACAATTTAAAATGAAATTATCAGACACAGGTTTTCAAAGCTTAAATGACACTCTGATAAAGGTTTTTTAATGCTAAAATGACATTAATACCTACTCTCTCTCTATCATGCAAATAATAATGAATTACAGCCTAACAGGTTTCATCCATCATTTTATTTAAAATTCAATTTCGAGCGGATATAATCGAATAAACTTGACAATTTGGTAAATGATAGATTACATTTAGTTTTTGTTACGAATTTATGGGCAAATTCATATTATACATAAATTCAAAACTTTATTTGAAGCACTAACCTTCGGGAACGTGCATTCTTTTATTGAATCTTCAAATACATAAATTATCATGAAATAAATAAAACAACTTTATATTCAACCACTAATTTTTTATAGTATTTTTTTTCCACCTACCGGCTTTAAAGCAAACAAGCTTCTCCGTCAAGGCTTATGTAACTCATGAATTAATTCCTATTTTATTTTTATCATGTTCACTAAATACTACACATGGATCCAATAAATGAGGTCTTTTTTTCCTTAGAAGGGTGGTAATTTGATATCAATATTTTCGAATCTAGACAAGAGAGAACTAAAAGAAATATTGATTTTTTTGGTAATTAACTATTTTTTTCTTATTATGAATAAACAATATTAAATTTTAGTCCTCTCCTGTCTAGCTTCGAAAATATTGATATTAAATAACCACCCTTGTAAGGAAAAAAAGACTTGATTTATTGTATTCCACGATAATTTAGTGAACATGATAAAAATAAAATAGGAATTAATTCATAAGTAATGTAAACCTTTGCTTTGAAACCGGTCGGAGGAAAAAAAAAATAGTGGTTAAAAACAAAATTGTTTTATTTATTTTATTATAATGAATAACCACAAAGTTAGTGCTTCAAATATAAACTTTACATAAATTATCGTTTAAATTTGTCATATCGTCGGTGATACTGCAATATCACGTAATTATCAATTGATTTTTTTGGCAAGAGATCCTAAAAAACGTTTGATTAATATGTTTCTAATGATTTTGATCTTCCAAATATACCGCTAAAGTATCAGAAAAGCTATCATTAGTTAGTGCAAAAATAGCAATAATAAAAAACGAATGGCTCTAAGAATAAATTAATTTCAGTATAACATTTTCGTAAAAAAAAAAACAGGTTACGCGGTATTGTAGTATCACCGACGATATGTATTCTTTAAAAAAAAAACAATTAATTTATATTATAAAATGTATATTTGAAGGACTGACTTTGCTCTTCATTAAAATAAAATAAATATAATGCAATTTTGTTTTTGAACACTTAATTTTTCTACCGACAGGTTTCAAAGCTACATTAGTTAATTAAACCTTGATAAAAAACTAATGTCGCTGGTTGTTGTAAGTGATTAAAAACAAAGTTATTTTATATTTATTTTATTGTATAATGTATTAAACCAGAAAAAAATATCTTTAAATAAAACAGGAGATACGACAAAAATGCAAAATAAAACAAAAAATACCAAACCAAAAATAAATAAAATGTTCGGTAGTTTAAAACATGTACGTTTTTTTTGTTAAATAATGAATGAGAAATTTTAAGTTTCATTTTGCAACAAATTATTTATTTATTTATTTATTTATAAACGGAATTTCTGCCATTTACATATATGTGGTATAAAGAGTGCTTAGAAATAAAAAGATTAAAAATAAAAAAAATCGAGTATGAAATATTAATATACTCGTACTATACACATTATTAATTACTTGAAATACATACATATTTTAAAGAAATTATACAATAACAAAATACATTAATCAATCAAATTATAACTATTCCAACCCAATCTTCTGAAGATGATTTGTTCTTTTTGATAAAAATATGTTGGTCACTTTATTTTTTAAGTTAGGCAGAGATAAACATTATGACATTATAAAAAAGGAAATTTAATTTTCAATAAAGTTATTGTGTTAATGAACCTAGGATTTCGAACATTGTTAGTCTAGCGCACTAGTTTTTACAAACTGACTTCATTTACAAAAGTAACAAAACATAAAACGTAAAAAAAAACTGTACCAATTTAATTTTAAAAATGTTCGCCAATTGACTTTAAAATTAGGCTTCAGTTTACAAAAAAAGATCCAAAAGAAAACATCTAAACGGCGGATTCTGTTAAAAAATTGTCAGAGAATTTATTAAAAAGGGTCGTTTTTCTCGCATATACAAAAACGCGAATAATCCTCTTTCCATTTAATTAAATTTTTGGAGTATTGCCAGGCGAGCGTTTAAAGAAATTTTCTTTTTCGCCACCCCCTCCCACTCGGGTTTCATCTCGGCTAAAAACTCTCAAATATTAAATATTCCGTAATTTGCAAATCAGATGATTAATTTCAAAGGTATTAATTGTAAACCTTTTGAAAGTAATATTGCTTCGTCGAGATTGGAAATGGATACATTGGATGCTTGCCATAGCTTGGGGCAATCGTTCTCTCATAAATCTCAACAACTTACGGCAATAGCTGGCGCAGCCATTCCGGTTACACCGAATTGAAGCTGCTCCAATGCAATCGCTGGTGGGAACTTAGTATTGTCAATTCCACGAGTTAATTTGTTTCAAGGTACTACCTAACTATAGAACACAATACAAGGGCCCGCTTTGGTGGCGTTCTAACGAAAATACATTGTGGCAATACTTTTATTCCCACCTTTATCCGATTTTCGAAATTTAAAATAAATAGCACCTATTTGGTCAAATTGTAAGAACTCTCACCTTTTTTGACAGTACGTATCGACGTGTTTGATAAATCTATGTCATTCTGGCACAAAGTAATAGGTCATTTTACTTTAGGTTACGGGAGAAAAAAAAATGTGTAAATTTATTTCACGATTAAGAATCAAATTGTTTTAACAACAGTACCTCATAGTTCTGTTATAACTGTTAAAATGATATTTGTTTTGCGTGGAAAGTAATTGTCACTATCCATACAAAACATGTCAGTGGTTGCGAAGTTTTTCTAACACATGCTGAGAAATATTTTTTGTGAAATATAATAATTTCTTGACATAAAAACGGCCAGTAATCAGCATGTGTGATTACACTACAAAAATAAAATAGTACGTGAAGCTACTGTAAAAATATGAAAAAAATCTTAAAAAACATTTGACATAAAAGCGCTCAGAAAATAAATTTATAAATAACATTTGAAGTGATACCAACTAGTTCACAAACGTTAAGGGTAAAGCACAAATATTTTAAATCAAACGTAAAATGTTTGCCTTTGCCATGATACAAATTTAATATAGCAAAACGTTTGCCTTTGCGAAATTTCCAGCATGCTGTATATAATTCAAAAACAAGTAATAAAAACGATCGAACGAAAATATTTGAGTTTTTTTTTCCAAGTATAAGTTTTAATATTCTTTAAGAATGTTTTTGTTCTTCTTTGTGTGGGACTAGTACCTACACTTCAACGTGATCCGGTAGAATTTCATGTTCTTGAAATAAAAATCTAATTTATTTAAATTGCTATAAAATTGATATCGCTGGAATTTCAAGGAGGAGGCGCTCCGATTGACTTTGAAGTTTTCCAGCTTACGGTAGTTTTATAGATAAATTAAGGGTATTCGTTATTGAAGTGATGGGCGTGAGAGATATACAGTATCTGGGGAAAAACCACGAATAAACCTCCATGAAACACACCGAAGTTACTTTTATTTTACCAGATAATGGATATTTTATTTTACTGGATAATCTAGTGGAAAAAACCTTAAGTGAATTTGATTGATTTATCGAGGAAATATCTCATTTCTTGCTAACATGGCAGAAAAATTGTGATGTCAAAAAACAGGTATCTTTTAATATAAAATACCACAAAACTCCTAAAACAAAAAAAAGAAATAAATGCATAATTATTTTTTTTTATCATTTCTTTGCGCGGTTGGAAATAAATATAAAAGGTTTGTTTTTGGTGGAATATCAAATCAAAAATGATTGAATTTTATTGAAAATATTTATTGAAAAACACCATGATTAAACGTAATTTCTATGCATGTTATTGACACTGATTTTTTTTTGCTTAAAATTCAAATTAATAATATATTATTTAAATATTGCATTTAAGATTTTGTCGACGCCAACGTACAATTAAATGAAGTTCACAAAAAGGTCTACAAGTAGAAAATGAAAATACTTTAAAGATTTATTAAACATATTAATAATAAAACTTCGACAAAAGAAGGGTCTCCAAGCGTTTGAAAGAATAGTTTGAAAGTTTTTGTCAACTGTACAAACCTTTGTATAAATAATACATTAAAATATCAATGAACATAAATACGCAAAGCGAAAAACGCTAGTCTATTTCGGTATAATATTTCAACTGCAACGTGGAAAGTTGGAAGAAAGGGATGGAAAAACAATACTATTTCAGTGAATGTATTTTCCCCTTATGGGCCAATCCTACTATCAGTACGTAATGATGGCGGCAGTACATTTTTGAAGCGCCTTTGAGTTTCCGTTTTGTTTGCCTAAATGGCTCTCGTATTTCTCTAACTTAAATATATGTGACCGGTAAAAGGGGACTTGTACTATATTACGGGAATGGACGATACATTTGATATTCCTCGTGCTGGCCGCTAACAGAACGATCAACGTTTAATTTTTTTAATGAAGGGTGAAAATATTAGATTTTTTTTTTGATTATGTTTGTAGATATTAACAAATCAAAAGGCAATTTTTTTGGTAAACATAAACTAACTTGTTAGTAATACAATGTTAAGTCAGGGCCCCGATTACAATAGAAAAATAACATTTATCCACAATTTTATTAACAAATTTATCTACAAAGTAAAATTAAGTTTACTGTATGAAAATCGAAATATGAATACATTTTTTTCTTCTAAACATATTCTATTGGTTACCGACGAAGATGCTTTAAATGTTCATGCAAATATACTCATGTTCGTACAAAAATATTGTTTTTTTATAGACAGTCGAAGAGAACTTTGTTAACTTCCCATTGTGATCAGGACTCAGGGCTTTTTAGGAATAAGAAAAGTAAAATAATTTATCAATATAATAATAATTGCCATAAATTCACAAAAAATATAATAAGCTGGATAAATGATATAAATAAAGCATTAGTTAATACTATCATGAACTAAAATAACGAACTTAAATCGATCGGTTCAATAATAAGGAAGTTTAGTACAACGGGATATTTTGATACTAACAATGTGTTTTTACACGCGGTAAAAATAAGTAAATTAGTATTTTATGATAAAGCAAAGTTTTTTGAATGTAAGAAAAAATAATAAAAACGGTGTTAAAACAAATGAACTACTTTGAAACGTCTTAGGTTCACATGAACATATGCTTACTATAATCAATAAATAATATTATTGAGATAGATTTCCGGATTCTCATATTTTCCGTGACGTCTCGGGAGATGCAATTTAAAAATAATAAAACATTAAAAATCAAATCAACACCGCGAACAGATACCGGAAACAGGCCGAATGCTCGACGGCGCGATCGAAGCTAGCCAGAATCTGCGTGTCCTCGATCAGCTTTGGTTCAGTTTCCTTTTGCTCTCTCTTACTAAAACTAACAATTACCCACATCATGTAAATTTTGCGTCACGGTTAATTTAATTCAGTGTTGTATTTAACTCAATCACATCGTGGTATATACTGTATTCATTATATCATCTATTAAATCTCCAAACAATGTAAGTGAATTTTTCATTCGAACTTGACGCAATCTTGCAACGAAACTTTGGTAAATCACAATATTTCAACAAAAGATCTACGGCAGTGAGACTTGAAAATTAGTGTGCTTAGTGTCCTGGCAAAAAGATGAGTACGTCTCGAAACCGTAATATTTGATTTTGGGAGATAAATTTTAGGTTTTTGGGTCCCAAAATAAACAATGTGTTGCCCGACTATTGTTAAATTGTGACCCGGATCCAATTAACAAAAAATTGGTTACTGGACTTGGGTAGAGGGAAGTCAGAAGATTTTTTGAAATATATTTCAGAAAAAAAAGGGTTATTTAATATTGCATGTAAATTCACTAGTGGGTAGTCATGTTTCGTTTGTTAAGCTCTACGCAACAAAAAATCTGCCTCAAAACAGATTGTACTTAGTTAGGCAGACAACACCAAATCTAAAATATAAATTACCATAAAAAATTTAAAAGATAAAGATATTGTAATTTATATTTGAATTTGTTGCAACAGAGAGGAAAAACATCTTTGAGAAGGGAATATGGGAGTTTAGGCATTTACAGGGCTTATGACTTGTCATTGGCTGGTTTAAGTGGCCACTTTACACACTATGTAACATTCATCATTTTGCCCATATTTGAACATCTATATTCCTTCAATTCTTTCATCTGTTGATGTTTGTGAAGTTGATAATGAAGTTGATAAGGTCTGTTGATAAATCTACCTGGTCCATGAAGAAGGATAGAAATAAAAATTCACCGTTCTGCCTATGTTTGAATATCCACATTTCCTCAACTATTCCATATGTTGACTTTTGTGAAATAAAAGAGCTGTAAATGCCTAGACTCCCATATTACCTCCTCAAAGATGTTTATTTATTTATTTTTATTTATTTATTTATACTGTGACAATGTTTGTATTCTTTTTTATACAGAATAATGTTCCCTCACTGGGGTGTCCCGTGCCAAGGGAAACATTTTACAATTAGTAAAACATTCCTTAAATTAGTTATTTAACAAAGTTAACATAATGATAAAATAAAAACGTAACTTATCTAATTGACCTAATTATCATTAAAATAGTAAGCAATATAAACTAAAATAATCATAAAAAACATAACCAATTTATATGGACCTGTAGACCAAATTATATAAACAGTACATAAATTTATACTTATTTGGCTTGATCCACTCATCGATCTGATCTCTCTGTTGCAACAAATTTAAATATGAACAACTCCCGAGGAAAAAAATCCAACTAGTCTGCAAGCATTTTGACATACTCAAAACATTGTTGAATTAACTACCTGGTAAAAGAAGAGGAAAAAAATCCAACTAGTCTGCAAGCATTTTGACATACTCAAAATATTGTTGAATTAACTACCTGGTAAAAGAAGTACAAAAAAAAAATAGAAAATTGTTTTCAGGCGTTGCCTAGTAGGTGAATTGGTTCAGCCGGATGAATCTCACCCACATGATTTCGTTTCGTTTCGTTTCGTTTCGTTTCATAGTTTCGCCCCACAACAGGCCAGGAGGCCCAATTACAGTGGTGATCTACATTACAGAACAACCAGTCTTGAGAAAAATCACATTTTAATTTTTGTGTTTCTCACCGGGAATCGAACCCGGAACCTTCCATGCGCGAGTCAAGCGTCTTGACCACTACACCATGGAGGCCGCTATAAAGGCCATGATAAAGGTTTCAGCTCTTTTACTTCACAAAAGTCAACAGATGGAAGAGTTGAGGAAATTTGGATGTTTTAACATAGGCAGAATGGTAAATGTTACACAGTGTGTAAAGTGGCCACTTAAACCAGCCAATGACCGGTCGTAAGCCCTGTAAATGTCTAGATTTGAAAATTTCCTTCTCAAAGATGTTTTCCATCTCTTTTGCACATATTTTAAATATGAACAACTCCCTCGGGAGAAAATCCAGCTAGTCTGCAAGCATTTAGACATACTCAAAATATTGTTATATTGTAATTTCGTTAAAAAACTCTCATTATTATTACTTATTGAAATGATTTGACCACAAAATTCATGGTTTAAATGATGTGAACTTAGTTTTTTTTCTATTAAAGAAACAAAAAAATTCAAGCCTAGAGAGTGAGATTGCTTTTTCCAGGAAAAACGTATTTTCTTCAATCTCTTCCGAGAACCGTCTACATTCCTAATCTTCCAATGAAACCCTAACCAAGAATTAACACTTTTTTTAATCTGACTCTTCTCTTCTTAATGCTCTTCCTGATTCTATTTCTAATACTTCCTTTTCTAGTCATCATTTCATTTACAAAATCCCCTTTCTCTTTCTTACCCTACGAACGGATCAGATCTGTATTATGTAATGTATTTTTTAATCACTTTTACTAATGGAGAGACTGTAAAATGAATTCACCAAAACAAGTGAATTGATTAAAGATGATATATTTATCTAACAAAGGCATAAAAATAACAATTCAATTGAACACAAAAACAGCGAATTATGAAATAACATCATTTTCCATTGTCTGATTCTAGTGAATTACGCATACGTCACTTATCGGGTCGTAGTTTGGTGGTAAAGTTTGAAACACACAGATCAAAAGACATAGATTAAAGTTTCTTTCCACCACAACACAATTCCCAATTGCTCAAAATATATTATTAACATTTTAGAGGAAAAAGTCTAAAAAGTGTAAAATATGCTTAGAGTAATAATGCGTAACCTAGAGAGAAGCCCTATGACTATGTTTCATAGAACGCAAGCAATGTTGGTTTGTTGGTTAGCAACCATTTTGTTTAGTTTGACAACAAACACATAACGGTTCTGTCGGTTGCTTTTGTCGGTGTGCTTGGGGTTTTGTTAGTAAATAACTTGGATATTTAAGTTATAATAAATAAAAATCGACTATAGTGAATTGCAGTATGTTTGGTTGCAGCAGTAGGAGCGTCAAAGGTTTTAAAGGAGTCAGTTTTCACAGGTAATTGATTCTTTCGAATATTTTCTCATGATTTACATTGATTTTTGGCATATATTGTCCCGACACGTGTAATATATTGCTTTAAAACTTTCCTTATATATAACAAATTTACTTCAGATACTATTTTTTCTATTGAGAAATTTAATTGTAAAGGGATAAATTTGTAAACTAAAGTTTGTTTACTGTTGATAATGACAGTTGATTATGGGCAATATGTCAGGGCCGCACTAGGCATCCATATTAAGTTTAAGTTTTTATCGAGTAGAGGTCGATTAAAACTTTACTCGAAAATAGCAACGTTAACCTTGACATCGCATTTAAAAGACGTGTCTAAATTCAGGCCGCTACGACTCGCCATTTCATAGATGTGACGGATAAACAAACAAACTCAACACCGGACCTTAGTTCCATGGAGTTGGGATTTATGTCTATATAAATGTGACATAAGTATATTGTGAATAAAATTAATAAAAAAATAAACACACACATGTATTTTAAGTTTTAAAAAATAAACATAGGCGAATTATAGAAAAAATAATTGGAAAAACCCTGCAATAATAGATACACAGGGACACATTTAAAAGTGTTTACAATGCAAATTAATATCCATTTGGCAATTCTCGACCTGAGTACGGCCCATTGTTTTGCTGCGAACTGTAGCTAACTTAATACCCAGTTTTCCGACGTTTGGGCTTTTCTATAGCTCGGTGCCTTATAACTCTAAGAAAATATGGATACACATTGAGAACTCATTTATTTCTGTTTAAAAAAAATATACATTCAATACACTTATAAAAAGTTTTGTTAGTAGCAATGGAAAGTATAGCAAAAATTAATATTTTATTCCAACTTCAGAGCAATACGAGTATAAAAGATTTTTTTTTTTCATTTAGAGACTTGTCAGCTGGTGAGAAAAGGGGAATATAAAAATTGGTTTATAAAAAATACAGTACAGCACATAGAGAAAACCAATTGAGAAAAAAATATTTCTTTAATTTTTTTCTTGCAACTGGCGGGAATCAAACCCGCGACGCAAGTTTCCCAGTTTGACCGTCTTACCAACTGTCCAACGAAACCTGTTACGGAGGCCCACAGGGAAATCATGAAACTTGCCAATTGCTGCTTTAACGAATATTTTTTTAAATATTCTTGTTCATAATAAGAACTCATTGCCTTCTAATAAAAGAAAATATTCAAAAAGCTTACAAAAAGTTTTGCTTGAAGCGTATCATGGAAAAATGAAGAAATGTTTTCTCAAGAGGTAATGTAACATAAAATACCAACTTTGTTACATGACTTTTTTAAGTTGCGTTAAAAATTTTCAAACTGAATTGTCAACATTTTAATATTTTTACTAAAGAAGGGAAATTCTTAATATTTATATTTCCGAAACACCTGAAATCATAAACTAATCGAACTCTGTTGTATGTGTTAACCTTGATGACTCTTTAGGGGGCGAGAAAGAGTCATTTGTCTAAAAACATTTGGACTAACTCAAAATATTGTCATTAAAGCAACTGGTCCAAAAGGAAGTATGAAAATAGGAAAACGGTGAAAAATTCAAACAGATAAATATCTTTACAACAATAAAAATTTACACTCTTGACTACTACTACTACTACAACTGTCATCAAGGCATTTCTCCATAGGGGTAGGAAGAGAGAATGGACCGCCATTTAGTGTATCCTGCCATACATTTCTAGCTTCTTCCACATTCATACATCTTGTCATAATGCCCTTTGGTTCTGCCTGCTTTTGACATGACCAGACTTAAGATTTTCGTTTATCTGATCATGCTACGTCTTTCTTGGTCGTCTTTTTTTCGTAATCGTTAATTTTCGCCATATTTACTTGTTTTACCATTCATTCGACATCCATTCGATCTATCTGATCAAACCATCTTTTTTTAATCTTATCAATTATAGCCGACTCAGATTTACACTCACGCTTGATTTCATCATTTGTAACCCTGTCATACATTGATTTTCCACACATTCATCCAAAAGATTACATTTTGACCGTATTCACTCGGCTTTCGTCCTTCTTCTGATAGTTTAATGTTTTACTTCCAAACGTAAATGCTGGGACTAAAACTCCAGTGAGCACTGCCAGTATAGGTTCGATTGACCTATTTTTATTGGCAATTACTCTGCTTAGTGCACCATGCTTAGTTCATTTTGTTGTTCACATTAGTTCTCTTTTCAACATCTTTTTCTACTCTTCCATCTCTTGGAAACGTGCTCTCCAGATACACAAATTCTTCTACTTGTTAAAAAAATTCGTCGTTTACATTTATTATTCAGTTAGTAACCTCACATTCCCTTTCAAATACCATAACTTTTTACTTCCTTTTGTTTATCATTAATTCACTCTCCAGGCATACATCATACATTCTAAAGACTATTAATTGCAAATCCCCCTTGCTGCTTGGAAAGAACTGCGTCATCAGCAGACAACAAGCAGCTTACTGAAAATTTATCCATTTTCGCTCCAATACCCATACATTCTATCTCTTTCATACAGTTATCCACGTATAGATTAAACAACCATGGTGAAATTACAGATTCCTGTTTTACGCCCTTTGAGATCGCAAACCATGATGTAAATCCCCCATTAACTCTTTCACACGCTGAACTCTCCTCATAGAGAGATGATACTGCACGTATTAGTTTATTGTTTACTCCAATTTTTTTCCTACACACCACCCAATTAAATTTTATCTACTTGAAAATACGCTCTTGAGCTTTGTTCAAACCAATACATAAAAGAAATAAAAAAGTAGTGATGTTCAAACAAAGAAAAAATGGCGAATTTTACACTACACACTTTACACATAATGTGACCAAACCTTCCAATCTCATCTGGGTACAAATTATGATTACCAGTTAAGACCGTTTAGGGGACTTATACTAAAAAGCATAATCTGTGAGGCAAAAAATATAGGCGAAAGTGCATATTTTAAATTCTGTGATTTCCAGTCGGTAAAAAAACTTTGTGATAACACTAGATTAAAAACTAAGGTTTACCTGGTCGATCCCCAAATGACAAATTACCGGGGAATTGTACCGAATCGCATAATCCATGAGGCAAAAAATATGGCCAAAGGTGTACGCATTAAATTTTGTGATGTCCTGCCGGTAAAACAACTTCGTGAAAATACTAGATTTCAGTATCAGTGCTGCAGAGCAGCGTTTATTTTATAATTAAAAATTACACAAAAGAATTTGTTAACCGCTAAGTCTAAAGACTTTTCGGTGGGAAACATTTTTTTTAATTTTTTTTTTATGACAGGTTTAAATTACATTTATTTTATTTGTATTTTACAGATTTATTTATAAACAGGCACTATAAAGTATCAAGAAGATATTTCTTCAGTTCTATTTAAAACTATGGGTTACCTGGACGTCTCCAAATTACAAATTACTTCGGATAATGAACATTCAAAAATTTGTTTAATGATCTCCCGCAAACTATTATTAACATGGAAGATATTCAATTGAACAAAAAAAACTTGCTTAATATTTTATATAAACTATAAAAAGGTTATTAATAAATGTATATATTCATATATTTGATAAGTTAGTGTGAAAATAAACTCGTTTTAAAACATTCACCGAAAAGTCTTTGGGTTTTTTGGGTAATTGATAAAAATATATTACTAAAAATATCAAATAAACGCTATTTTGCAGCACTGAAAGTAATAAAAACAACCGTAGACAAGTAAATGTAGGTACTGTAAATGCCTAGACGTTTATATTTCATTTTCTGAAATGGTCTTCATCCCTCTTGTAACCCGTTTAAACACGAATTTTGTGACAATGACCTGACTATTTTTTTTGTAAAGTTGGTTTTCTGCTGGTTTACATAAAATAATTATTTATGAATTCTTCATGGCGCAGGCGCAGGCGTACGAACTTCACTACTAAGAATAATAAATAAACGTAACACCACCTTCTTTTTGGAAGAAGTGCAAAAGTTTCCATTTTACTTTCCGTCCTCCTACAAAAGTGGCTGATAAGACTTACCAACTTTTACCGGATTGGTTCGGAAGCCAGTTATGCACTTTATTTTGCATTATAACTGAAGCGGTACGGAGAGCCACTTCGCTCCAAATATTGATTGTGAATACATTCGCCAAACCTACTTTGCAGTCTGAGAATTCCAAATGAGATAACGTAATTTTTCACGGAATATTGGTTTTAAATAAGGTATTTTTCTTTGAAAACGGGCAATGATCAAATATACAATACTTTCGGTTGAACATTATTTGTTTCTTTTTCCCAGTATCAGTGATTTAAAAGGTGCAGTAGAGAAATTGAAAAGTCCATATACATATAATTTTTGAACATATTACAACAGAGATGAAGAACATTTAAGAGAAGGTAATATAGAAGTATAGGCATCTACAGGGCTTATGACCTGTCAATGGCTGGTTTAACCTGTAACCTGTCAACGCCTGAAAATATTATTTTTTCAATTTCTATACTTCTTCATGGACCAGGTAATTTATCAACAATAACAATAATGAATTTATAAATTACCTGGTCTGATAATTGATAAATGCCTGTACTTCTATATCACCTTCTCTTAAATGTTCTTCATCTCTGTTGTAATATGTTAATATAAACAGCTCCCCAGGGAGTTGAATCCAGTCCTTGTCTACAAAAATTTAGACAAACTCAAAATATTGTACATGATTTTTTGAAATCGTTTATATTATATTTAACTCTATTACAATATGATGATGGTGTATAATATGTCACCGACAAATAGTTAAATTTGCCACTCAACTGAGCGTCTAGGTCGTTCACTAAATGCCGGCATTTATCTGAATCGCTAGGCCGTTCGTTTAATGGACGTTAAACCAAAAGGTTGAACGTCACTTTGCCTTCTTTATTTTATTACAACAGTAATTATAGTTGTACCTTTTTTATTTATTCTGCTGTATGAAGAGTTTGATTAAGGAAGGTTGGGTTAAGTTAAATAAATAAAATAAAAATAAATGTTTAACTTAATCCTTAATTTATTTTTGTATTGATACATAACATAACTTAGTTAAGTAAATATACTTTTTTTATTGTAAAACTTAACTTTTCCGATCCCAGCGGCTTTTGCTAGCTTTAAACCAGCCAACACGATAAATGTTATTATATTATCTTAATTCATTTAACGAACGTACTAGCCATTTGGTTGAATATTGGCATTTAATGAACAAAGACAGCAAAATAAAATATTAAAGTTAGAATATGATCTCTCTTATCTAACAGCAACTAAAGAACTCTTTATCAAACCAAACAATTAAATATAACTGAACTCTGTCTACTAGAATCCTTAAAATTTCTTCACAAATTAGTCACTGATAGACAAAAAACAAAAAACAAAAACCAAAAAAAAAATGTTGTAAACATGGACACAATACGAGAATATCAGAACCATATTCAGCCAAATATGTTCGTATTATAAATTTTTTTAAAAGGCAGACTTGCCGTTTATGTTAATAAAATAAATATCATTAACTTTCTAAAATGAGTCAAGAATAGTCGAGACAAATAAACCAGGGACTGAAATGAAACAAAAGACTCACATAACTTTTAAAAAAGATGTTAAAAATATTATCATTAACTGTAGAATACGATTTTTTTTTTTTTAAATGTATGTAATCGATAAGGGTTTATAAAACAAATAATAAAATACAAAACGTCGACCATGACGTAATGTCAATAATCGATAAAATATTGGTTAAAATAAAATACAATAAAACAACGAGGAAAAACTACGCTTAATTTAAAAAAAAAAAAAAAACAGTATTTCAAAATGGCTAAGGAATTAAGGAAAATGGATAAAACCTATAAAGCACTTATAGTCTCCTCTATATATCGTGTACCAATCTAAAACACCTCATAACTGCCTAGAAAAGCCAAATTTTTTAATTCAAATTTGATTTAAAGCTTTTACTAAAAAGTTTCACACGAGTGCATTACATTAAAAACCTTTTATTTTAGTTTTCAGTACCTACACGATTTCAGAACTCTGTTTTTTGCTTTTACGTCCCGTGTATAATTTTTTTATTTACAAGCCTTTAAAAATGGAAGTCAAGTGGACAAAAATGAACATTTTTAACACTGCTTTCTCTTCACGTTCAATTGCGGGATTAAAATTAAAGCTGCTTGTGGTATTTGCGAAGTGTACGGTAAAGAGGCTATGAATTTTTGAGTAATTACATGTATTTTTAAAAAAAAAAAATTTAAAAAAGAGAAATATTTGCGTTCTTATGATTTACCCAAATACTTAATTTTGAGGGCCATTTTCAACGAGTTGTAAAAAACTCACTATTAGAAAATATTCTTGTCTCCTTTTGTTCTCTCTATTTGGAAAAAAATGGAGACTTCTAATATTTTGTGCGTATGCTTTTTTGACTTTTAAATAAGTACTCATGTTGGGTTCACCAGTTTCAAGTTGGTTTAACTTCACTTAAAAAGTTTATTATGTACGTTCATATTTGTCCATAAATCTGCCGAAACCCTTTTCCACAGTAAATCGTATTTGCAAAACAATACGTTTCGATTCCGCGTATTGATATTCATGCTCTGCTTACACGATAACTACTATTTCTATATCATTCAATACTGGAAACTGGATATTACACAGTGCAGAATAGAACGAAAAGAGAATTGAAAAAGTTGATGGCTTACAGATCAAATTTATGAAAATGCATGGGCTTTTTCTTTTTCTTCTTTTTCAATAGGTTTCCACTGCGCTCTACTACGAGTTTGTAAAAAAAATTAAGCTTGCCTAAAAAAAATATTGCGCGCGCTTTTTACGCACATAATTACGTATTATCGACTTCTCTAACATGTGCAGTGGGTTTGCAGATTCTCGCATTCTAACGCGATGCTTTTTCGATATCCCACAGCTGCCCGCGCTTACCTTACGCCCCGCAAGTCTCCTAAATTCGTCGTCCTCCCTTAACTTTAGCCTTTATAAGGCGGATTTCTAGCTTCAAAAGTATTCCGTGTCGTCTTCTTGGTAAAGACACCGACTCAGGGCTCTCCTAGCAAACCGGCTTGATTTCCTTAGCTGGAACTCTTTAGTACTAGGCTACACCCTGGCTCTTGTCCTGTACGGTCATATTATACTGTCAACCCATGCTAACTTAGTCGCTTGCCTTATTTGGCATAACCGAGTTCTTTGATCAGACATATAATTTGATTACTCCAGACTATGGTAATTGATTCCGAGAACCTACTTAGTGAAGTTCCAATTCTGGCTGTTAGGCCCTTTTGCTTACTTTTGAATACGGTGCGAGACATCATATTACTAGGAAGAGATACTTCGGCCGTCTAAACACCATGTGTTCCTTCGCCCGGGCCATCCGAAATCACCCTCTGTCGTAAACAATATGAATTTTAATGTTTGCATGTTGGGGTAGTGAAAGTCTCGACGAAGAAAGTAAATGCTTTAAACATAAATATTAGGTACTGATAACTTGTTAATTTGGTTAACAATCGTTTTACTTTACCCCCATTTTACCATGACTGTTTAACAAACTTCCCGTTGAGGTAAAAAACTTAACTAGTTTTGAGCAAAGAAGCTGACAATTAAAGGACTTCCTCATCGAAAATCAAAACATTCAACTGTTAAAATATCTGAACTTTATTTTTCCTTTTTAATAAATTTGCAGAATTACTTTTTACATTTTAAGTACTTATAGTATTGTTTTTGTGTTCAACGAGTTTTTTTAATGATGTAATTGTACCTGTTATTTTTATTTGTATTAGAAACGCGCCGATGAACTTTTATTTATAATTAGTTTTGCGCGGTCTAGATATTGTCAATTTTGTATTAATTTGAATATATAAAATTTAAAATAAAAAAAAAACTCATATGACATAGATCTGAAAATGGTACAAGATCTTGTGAATGATTTGAACCAATGAAATTGTGACGTAAATACCCAAATTGAGTGAAATCTCATGTCAAATGTCAGAAAACTTAGAGCACGTCGTCTTTTTCAATAAATATTTGAACCAAGATCTGCGCACGCATCCCACGCCTTTAAAACTAACTGTCAACGCGTATTTTTTATTGTATGTGTCACAATATTAAATTATCCTTGGACTTGTTTGTTTCGCTGCACTTTTCCACATTCCGCTTGCTTTTCTTTTCAGGAAATAAGGTTTACGATCCATGTTTTTAAGAAACCAAATGCTGATTGTTGATGGAATAACAGTATATTATTGTAAAGTATTATTTACGGTATTGAATAAAACTCGCTGTTCTCATGACACTGTTTAATACAATTTAGAGTGAAAATAATTTCAGTAGACAATCATTACGACGACATCCCAGTGGTGGCGTCTGCCGGGAAAAAATGGCGGCAAACAGGGCTTCAGTGCTGCCACACTAGCGGTCGGATATAATAGAGTTACCATAGATACAATTTTGCCAGTACGAGTAGTGAGTAGTCACGTCGTCACAAGATAATACGTTTTGTCAACTGTGAAACTGTCCTTCATCTGTCATTGCACCGAAAACTGTACGTACTGCTCACACTTACGTGCAATTTTCAATCTCAAAAACTGCCACGAATAAAACTGCAAATAAAATGGCCCAAGATTTGGCACGACAATTATTATACAAGAAACTTCACAAGGTCATGCTCAAGTTCTTGTAGGATTATCTGATCCAGCTTTAGTCTTCAATAATCTTACACTGTTGTGTTTGTACATAAATAAAACGAATTTAAATATTTCGAGTCATTTATTTTTATCGTAATGAACACTAAAAACCAATTTATAGCCCTGAAACCAATACGATTCCCAAAACCTGAAAGACAGTTGCGAATTATTTCTAGCCGAAAGAATTTATTACGGTACGGCTACAATCTCAAGTTTTGATGTCATTTAAACTGTAGAAATAATAAACAGTTACGAGTTTTATATTGTAATAGGTAACATTTGCTACTCATCACCGAAAACAATCTCAACCAATCTTTCTGATTTTGTCTGTGGCAAACGTATCTACCAATGTTTTTTTTCTAAGCTTTCTTCCTCGACAGAACGTAAACAGCGTGGATGGTCGAGAGTAAGGCTCTTCAGTAAAAGGGAATACATTGAGTAAATGCTCTAGATTACTTAAATTCATGCCCATTCAATGACTCTAGACATCCGATTGGTTTAAATCCTAAAAATATATCTTGATGTGATAATATAGTCACATGGCCAGCGCCATGTTAAGATGTCTAATTAATTCAATATCAATGGATCAGGGGTCAGGATTATAATGTAATACATAAACAAATTGTGGCACCGTACTGAAAAAGGCAACCAAAATTGATTTTGTCTAACTGGCATCAAAAAACTGTCGTGTGCGTCAAAATGTTGGCTTGTTTTGAGAATCTTTCTAACAATGAGGTGATGGCTTTAATGCTAGCATCAATCAAATAAACCTGATGACAAATCCAACCAGATGACCCATGATTTCAGAGGGAACACTCCAGATCATTGAAGCAACCGGCCAAGATGTCATTTTCCAAGACCCCGATTTTAATGCGTCGACATTTTTTTATTTATGCAAGATTTTGGTCATATTAGTATTTAAGTATATTTTCAACCAAAAACAGTTCAATTCATAGTTTATATGGATTTTGGAATAAGGTAGAAATTTAGCTGAAAAATCTAATGTCTTTATTATCAAATTTATATGCGGTGTTTTTATTAAAAATATTTTTTTCTCTAATTTATTTCTGAGATTCATGTTATAAACTTTAAGCTCATTTGGACCTGTCATATTTTAGCGTAATAACCTAGCAGGTAGTGATTGATTTTCTGAATGGAAGATCACGGGTTTGGGAATTTAATTTTGGGAAAACTTTTTCAAATATCAACATTTAAAATCGGGTTGTGGTCCTGCGGCTAGTGTCTCGGACTCACGGACCAAAGGTCCGTGGTTCGAATCCCACTCTACCCCATGTCGATTCCATTTTCTAATAGTCAGTTATTTACAACTCGTTGAAAATGGCCCTCAAAATTAAATATTTGGGTAAATTATAAGAACGCAAATATTTCTTTTTAAAAAAAAAAAAAAACATTTTTTTTATTAATCGATCCTCCACGACCAAACCGTTACTATAAATATATTCATGGAAAATAAACGAGCACTATTTTGGTATAATGTGTAATAATAAATTGAGAAAACATTTTTGAAAATAATCTAGGAGTCTAGGGATTTACAGGACTTGTCACTTGTCTTGACCTGTCAGTTTTTTGTTAAAGAAAAAATTGCGTTCTCGTTATTTACCAAAACTTTTTAATTTTGGGGGCCATTTTCAAGAAGTTGTAAATAACTCAGTATTAGAATATATTTAATAATATTTTCCCTGGACTGGTACCTGAAGCGTAAGACTGATCTTACCTTCATGTAATAAAAATGATCAAGATACGCTGCGATTGGTGTACTAATGCAGTGCCCTATGTACCATTAGGTGTGGAAAGGGAATGAAAAGAAAAAAAAATGGACTTGAAGTATTTGATTGATTACTTAAATAAATATTACATCAACACATTTCATGTAGGTACATATACAGTGTGTTCATTAAACCCTGTCACTTCGGAAACCACGATAATAAGCATAAGCAAGAAGACATGCATGGTACATTAAAATAATATTTTAGAACGAAAAAAATAATAAATAAAAAAATCAAAAAAAGCAAATGGTTGCTTACTTTTGCATGGGAGAAACAAGGAGGGGGGAAGGGGAGTCTGATGCGCCAACAACCATGCGGCCGCGATTCCCTCACTTCTCTCCCGAAGAAGTAATCAACCTTTTGTTTTTTTTTTTTAATGTTGTAAATATTTTTTTAAATATGCTAATATGTCTTCTTACCCATACTGATCATCGTGGTTTCGGATGTGACAGGGTTAAAGGAACACCTTATATGGAGCGTTCTACTGTTCAATAACTCTGTTTTAATGTTTAAGTGCCCATCGGTGAACTAAGTAAACTAAAATTTTGTTTGAGTTAGTAGGCAAACTAGAATATTTTTTTAAAAACATTCTGTCACGCATTTATTACTGATTTAAATGAAGTGTACTTGATTGAGTAGCTATTCCCTTCTTTTACTGGTTTAAGTGATTACTTTACTGTGTAACATTGACTATTCTGATATTAACAAAAATATTTTTTTGGTTCTCCTATTTGTTAACTTATTGACTAGTTACTTTGAGCATGTTCTGTGTCCGGGCTGATAAAAAATACAGTTCTGCGTTAGAAATATAATCATTGCTTTCGCACGTGCTCTGGGGTGAATATTCTTAAAAGGGCGGAGATAAGTGCACCTCGTAGTGTACGGATAACCGCGTTCACCTGCCATGCTTAAAGTTCTGGGTTTAATTTCCAGTAGGGTAGATGCGAAATAATGGTTTAAGGTGGTTCTTCACTGGTTTTATTGTTTCTAGATTGGTGACCGAAGCAAAGGACTGATAACCGTACCTTCCAAAAACAAAAAAAATGGAAAAACGTTGCAATTAGAACATCATGTTTATAACACAAAACTTTAACGGGTTTTTAAAAAAATAAATAAACAAAGAGTCATTTTCTGTCAAAGCTCTGTTGTTTTTTAATTTTTATCCTACATTTGTAAGTTCGATTTCACTTGTAATCTATGAGAAATCTTTGTAAATGGGATTATGAATTATACAAGCATAAAAACAGGAATCAAATCAATAAAAACAATATTTATGAACGTCGACTTAAGTTGTACCTATTCGTATGTTTATATAAATACCTTTTAAAGAAAAAGGCCTCTCCTTTTTAAAACTGTAAATTTTGTATCCACACATTGTTTAATTTTTATTATTTATTTTTTTAAATCTATATCTTAGCATGTTCTTTATATGAAACTTCTCCGTTATAGTATTCATTTCATTTAATGCTATTTTTTTAATATTATATAAGTGTTTATATTATATTAAATACTTATTTTTGCAAGATATAAGGTATTTTGTAACGCAATGCGTGCCGTGTATAAAGATCAATAAGTACAAATACATAAACATACTTTTATGTTTATAAATTTGTATAAACTACTTTGATTTTGTGTTCCACTTTAACCGGTTTCATGGTTACTACCTCATCATCAGGAATCAAACTAACTTATAATTACACGCGTTACTATTTATATTATCCTCTTTTGTATGTCTATTTATATGTACTCTTTTAAATATATTTCCGTTATGATTAATTTTATCTTCTTTCATTCTCTTTTTTTCATTTTTTTCTCCCTTTAATACAATATTTTATAATATAAATGGAAACGCGTGTAATTATAAGTAAGTTTGATTTCTGACGAAGTAGTAACCTTGAAACCGGTCGAATTGTAACTCAAAATTAAAGCGGTGTGTGCAAATTTATAAACATATCAGTGTAAAATGTCATGCCACAAAGCGAAAAATGTTTTTGTCAACAATAATACACAAACATAAGTTTATTAGAATAAACTTAAATTTAAACAATATAAAATTTACGAAAGTTTTTTGTCAATATCTAAGTTGAATTAGTTCGCCAGTGTTTGCGAAGTTCTATCTCGTTAGGTCGATCTCACGGGGAATCGGAAGTAGGTGGATTTGTAGTTCGCTTGTTGCTTTACTCGATCAATCATTTACCGCTGGTAAAATAAAGATGGAGGGATGTAGCTTCCGATTTAACTGAGGGGTAAAACAAAAAGGAAATTCTATTCAACAGTTCAAAGAAATCGCTTTTCATGATAATATGGTGAAGTTAATTTGAAAGTTTTTTCTTAATGGCAGAAAAAATATATCAGTCAATTACTTGCAATTGAATAATAATTAATAAAATACTTGTGTTGCTTTGCAAACTTTTATTTTATCAGTTTTACATCATAAAAAAACTTAATTAACATATTTTTATCAACACTCCTAAATGTTAAAACAAAGAAACGATATTTAAGTTCATTAAGTCAATCTCTTTCCAATTTGCTTGAATGATATATTCCAACAATCCATATTCGTTATTTATTTTGGCCATGTAAAATCTGACGTAACGCCGCCATCTTGTTTTTTTTTCTATTTTACCGTTTAACTGTGAAGCACTGCTTTATCGACAACGCGGAAAGCCGTAAAAAAAAAAATTAGGAAATACATTTTCATTACATATGTTTAAAATTTGCTTTTGTCTCAGAATATTAATGCGTAACCTAGAGAGAAGCCTTTATCACTATGTTTCATAGAACGCAAGCGATGTTGCTTAGCAACCTATTGGTGGCCATTTTGTTTTATTTGACAACATAAACATAAGGGTTCGATCAGATTATATTGTAGCTGTGCTTAGCTTTGTTTGTAAATAACTTGGATATTTACGTTATAATAAAAAAAATCGACTATGGTGAATTGCAGTGTGTTTGGTTGCAGCAGTAGGAGCGTCAAATGTGTTAAAAGAGTCAGTTTTCACAGGTAATTGATTCCGAATATTTTCCCACGGTTTAAATTGATTTTTGGCATTTATTGTCCCGACACGTGTATTATAGTGCTTAAAACTTTCCTTTTATCAACATATATACTTTAGATGCTATTTTTTCTCAATTAAGGGGATAAATTTGTGATTTTAAGTATGTTTACTGTTTATAATGACAGTTGATTATGGGCAATATGCCAGGGCCGCACTAGGCAACTATATAAAGTTTAAGTTTTTATTAAGTAGAGGTCGATAAAACTTTACTTGAATAGCAACGTTAACCTTGAAATCGCATTTAAAATGACGTGTCAAAATTTCAGGCAGCTACGACTCGCCATTTCGGAGATGTGACGGACAAACAAACAAACTCAACACAGGACGTTGGTTCCATAAAGTCGGGATTTATGTCTCAATAAATGTAACATAAGTAAATTGTGAATAAAATGAATAAATAAATAAAAAAATAAACACACATGTATTTTCAGTTTTATAAAATAAATATAGGCGAATTATAAAAAAAATAAATTGGAAAAACCCTGCAATAACAGATACACAGGGACACATTTAAAAGTATTTACAATGCAAATTAATATCAATTTGGCAATTCTCGGCCTGAGTAAGGCGCATTGTTTTGCTGCGAACTATAGCTTACTTAATACCCAATAGTCATATAATGGTTTTCCTACGTTTGGGCATCTCTCTAGGTTAAACATTATTACTCTGAGGCTTTTGCATATCTTTTATTTTTAAGTGTTGTATTAATTATTTAGAGAAAATAATAACAATATAGATACAAACAAAAGACAAAAAAAAAAAAATTACATGAAATGATAATTGTAGTAATATTTTTTTGGCCGATGTTTATCATGTTTTGGTAGAAGGCTCTAATGAAGGGAAAAAAGGTGTTATATTGTCATCTTGTATGTTTCTCGTAACAATTTTGTGTCCAATTTTTATCTTCTAAGTTTCAGTATTATAGATCTCAACCAAAAAAAAATATTTAGATTTTACTAATGCACTTTCAAACAAACTATGATTCTTAATGATTCTCTGAAACCGTTGTAAATAATCCAGTGAGTGATTCTTGTTTTAAATATTTATTAATGATTGAGCACTTTATGGGTGTAGTTCAAAATACATATTTATTTTTTTTGCACCACAACAGGCCGGGAAGTCCAATTACAGTGGTGAATAGCAATACATAATATCTAGGATTAGGAAAATCACATTTATTTTTTTGTCTTCTCACCCGGAATCGAACCCGGAACCTTCCGTGCGTGAATGAAAGTGAGGCCGCCAAATATGTTGCAACAAAGAACGAAAACACTTTTGAGAAAGGGATATTGAAGTCTAGGCTTTTGCAAGGCTTATGATCCGTTATTGTCTGGTTTATGTCGCCACTTTACACACTGTGAAACATTCACAATTCTGCCTATGTTTAAACAGCCAAATTTCCCAAATTCGTTCGTCTCATTTTCGATGTTTTAAATATGGCGATGTTTGCGGACAGGCTGGATTTCCTGACTCCACCCTGTAGCAACAAATTAAGATCTAAATAACTCCCCAGGGAGGAAATTTAGCATGTATGCAAACATTAGGACATACTCGAAACACTATTTATTAAGTATTTTATGTCACTTGGACGTGTTTTTTGTATAGTTTAGTCGTAAGGATTAAGTAGAGTTAGTTGTTTATTAGTTCAGTTGTTTTGTTTTGTTGTTATTAAGATAATTGTTATTTGTCTTGTTAGTGGTTTTTCTGAAGACAAGCACACGCTAGAACGGGCTAAGAGGTTCAATGGCAGTAGTGAATTATAGGCACAGAATATCCAGGCTTGAGAAAAATTCCATTTATTTTTCGGATCTCACTGGGAATCGAATTCGGTACCCACCGTGCATGAAAATAGCGTCTTAATCATAACACTGCGGGGGCTAACAAAAAAAAAGAATTCTTACGATTAAACAAAATATTATAATTCTAAAGCCATTTATATTTGGTTATGAATAACCATGACTTTTGACGAGTCTGTTTTTCAATTGGTTGTAAGATATTGCTTTTAGCAATACTTTCGCTAAAATACTTATTCTTTGTACGAAGTTTTAAATAAATAAATACGGGAGAGAGTTTGTAACGCTGTGTTCGAGCTTTGGGCCTTCTAATTCGGGCAATGCGATACTACTACAGGACTGTATGATTTATTCCACCTTCTGTTCCAAGTAGTGCTCAGGGCACTGCATTGGCAATCAAAATAAAGCGTGTTTCGATCATTTATAATATGAAAGTAAGGCGATCACGGTTTTGGTGCCAGTCCAGAAACAATAAAAAATAACTCACATAATAAATTTCACATCTACCCTGTCTAGAATCCAACCCAAAACTGCGCATGGTTTTCTTTATCAAGATTTTTGCATTTGAGTTTAAAAAAAAAAGGTCCAGTGTATTAAAATAAACAACTGTATCTTCATCCACTTCAACCCAGTTACAATACTTACATTCATCAAATTAAACCAAATATTGGGGTTATTTTATTTAAGTAAATTAATAACCATATTAGAATACGGAAAAAAATGTGAAACTACTTGGTTTAAGCTTCAAAGTTCTTCACCGGGAGTCTGCGACATAGCTATGGAACTACAATTAATCTCATTTAAATAAGTAATTGAAAAAAAAAATCGATTAAGAGATAAAATTATGGGAGGAATATTTTACTCCACCAAAAAAAGGAAGTATGCTCTCAAATATTTCAAATTAAAGAATGAGCGCATAAATTATACTGGCGGGTATTTAAAACTAAATCGTGATTATCCTCCCAATTAATGCCATTTTTTTATTTAAATTTAACCATTGAAATTTAGATTTCTCATTAATTTGTTTATTCTTCAGTAGCTGGGTCACTGACAATCCTACCCCCGGCAGGCGATTCCAACACTACCCCGCGACCGGGCCGATCCGGTTAAATGTCACGAATATATTTATTTCATCGCAATGAAATTTTCTCACTGGCCACACTGGTGGCAATTTAAATTATTCACCCCTTTATTTTTACCCCAATAAATCGCGTGCTTCTGGAATTAAACGAATGCGCGGGGTTTCATCAAATTGGCATGTAGAAGTGGAATGATCACGGCCCCCATTTCATATGTCACTGTATGACCACTCTTCCGTGAGCGCCCAAGATCATCTCAAACAACAATGTCGATGAATAAATATATTTATTCAATTAAAAAAGCTTGCACGCACTTTAAATAAAACAAATGGGTTTATGGTTGGCTCAAAGCTTCCAAGAGACGTACAAAAATTATGCAAGCTTGAAAACATAATGCACAATTTTGTACTTATTAAGCATGTCCTTAAATGAGTTTTTTGACAAACTATCCATAATAAATACTATTTTACTTTAAGATTTTTTTAATACGGATCTTTTACCGAGAACATTATAATAAATACTAAATGGTTGGAGCAACATAATGCAAATAATCTGTGTTAATACAAATGTTTTTTAAACAACTTTCAATTCTTGTATTTTGTTACATTAGCAAGAAGTACAGAATTAATAAAAAATAAAAACAGCACAAATAATGCTAATAATATATAACAATAATTAAAAGCATGTCAGATCTCAAAATGCGAATGTCTGTTTTTTAAGGATCAATAACGATTTATGTATTTTTGAATATTTTGAAATAACGTCATACGATGGCTAAAAACACTCTTTAGTAAAATTGTAATACACAATATTGCCTGTTTTAGATGTAAGCCAGAGAAATATCGTTATTATTTATCTCATATTTTTTGTGGGTTTATATGAGTGAAATTATTTGCATGTCAAATATCATATGGTGGGAAAATTTTAATATTAACTCTTTTCTCTTTAAATATTGAATATGCAAAGTGTGAAATAAAATGCGTATTGTATTGGATGATAATATAAGTAATGTTTTTTTTCAAAATGAAAAAGTTAATACTAAAATAAATATAAAATGATTAAATAATTAAGTGTACTAAGATATTATAAGGGTAATACGTTATTCTAAAAAAAAATCTGCTCTACAAGATATTGTGTTTGCTTTGACGATACATATATCAATTATTTTATTTTATTACAAGCCTTCAAAATGTGTTGTGTCTGTTGTTATTTTAAACATTTTATCCTTTTTTAGATTAAGAGAACAAGGCACACAACAAAAAAAATACAATGGATTGGTCAATAATGTATTCTTCTTTATTATTTTACAACAAATAAGTCAACTATTTATGGCATTTTCACCGTCATACACTGGGTAAATATCGCACAAAGCTTTTGCAGATATACTCCCTCGATTGAACGCGAACAGAAGGAAGAGTAGTAAATGCTTACATTCGTCTACCTGTCATTCCATTTTGAAAGTTAGTGATCAAATTAAATAATGTTTGTAACTTAAAAACAGAAAAAATGACGTTCTGAAATCGTGTGAGTACTGGAAACGTAATTAAAGTTTTTTAAATGTAAAAAAGACAGTTATCAATGCACCTTTGTAAAATATTTCAACAAAGAGGTGTGTTCATATAAAAAATATTTTTCAACAGCAATAAAGCGTTTTTTTCGTTTTTAAAAAATAAACCAAAATATTTTTTTTTCTCTGTTTCGATTACATAAGAAAATTATTTGAGGAAAATGTTTTGATTATGATTGGTCCACAAAACCGTGTAACAGGACATAAAATTCTGAAGACATAAAATCTTTAATATAAAGAAAGTGTCTTTTATAATGCTGTTATTCTGTAACACGATAAAATTTTGACAAACACAAATGTTTTTCGGATTTTATCGACACTTTCAGATCTAGGGAGAACAAGTACCGATCAGACAGAATCAATTTGGAGGCCGATACAAAGCGACAAACAACTTTATCGCCATATTTGTGTCAGGCGAAGAATAAATGGCTTTGCCAATGGCCGTGACAGCCAACCGTGATGCTTTATGACGGTCAATCTGAAAGTAATTTCGGACCGCGAACCAATTAGGCTCCCCTGGCTCTCTTATCACGATCCCAGCCCTACAAATCTGACCCCTGTGGGGATTATCGCCCAGTATTTAATTTCATTACCCTGCTGCGTAAGACGGTTATCTTCCGTAGACCCGTCAGCCAACGATGTTATTACCGTCATTTGTACCGTATTTGTTCCAAGAACCGAACGGCCCGACTCCACTGCCTGTTATCGACATTTGTTGTCGATTGATCAATTTATCGAAATATTACTTCGGTATTTCGAAATCAAGGCTAAAGTAAATTTTGGATACAGAGTGAATCAATGTTTTCCGCTTTGAGCGGTTACTAGCAGGCATTTAAGAATGTATTATTCAATAGATTACGTATTGCTCGAGAGATTGAACACCATTCATAAACGATTGAATATAAAATAACCTATCAGTTCGCTTTCCGGAGGTTTTCTCTTTCGTTCGGATCGATAAAAGTCCCCTCAAGTATTGAAGCTAAGTTTTGTATCACAATAACATAAATAACTATATAATATATTCGGGAGGTTTTTTCAATCCCTCGCCATCGCATCGCCCGCGCCCTCGGCGCGCGGTGGAAGACTTGCTGACGAAGGAAAGGAATAAGCCTCGGATAGGGGTGTTTCTTCGCATTACTTTTCCAATAATTCATTCGGTTGCTTGATTTACAACGTTTGCCAATTTGAACGTCCCGCCGTTTCTCGTCACCGAAAAAGTGCCGCGTAATATTTATGAAATTACACAAAAGCGGAAAAAAATGTACCGGGCGCGCAGCTAATGCGACCCAAAAAAACGAATGAAACAATGCGAGATTTCTTTCGGCCGACTCCGCGGAATCTTTCCATTTGGAAAATTTCTATTTTTCGCTCAATTGGCTTCGATATTTTTAGCGTATTTTACAAAATAAACAAACATTAAAATACCTGCGTTCCCCGAAGCGCACTTTGTTTAGTTTATGACGTTTTGAAGATACAAGTATCGAAAAAGTGTGAAGGTAAACTTTTGCATGAACAATTGTTATTACACAATCAAAGAGAAAACCGATTTTGATTAATATTCAACCCCACCCCTTTTTGGAACTTTGTCCCTTAATTGGAAAGTGACGCAATATTGCATAAAATATGCAGTCATAATAACGCTACTCCATACCACAAAATAACACATTATTTTGATGCGGTAAAACAATAGACCTCTGAATATATTTTTTAATTGACGCATTTTAGTGGGATTTTAATAAAACTTTTGAAAATATCTTTGAGGAGCAAAACACAAAAAGTATTTTTCGCACAAAACTTTGTACTAAATTAAAAAAAACATTACTTATAAATGTAAGTTGCGCAATAAAACGATACCATTTTAATGCAAAACCCACCTATAAGCCGCGTTTCTAAGGAGCTAATGCATTTATTATGCAGTAAATATTGCAAGTTTTATTCACATATTGTAAAAACTTTGTATGATTACTACACCGATAAACAGTTTTATGCTCTTAACATCATGAAAAATGCGAGGTGTAAGCCAGTTTTGGTTTTGTTTTTTAGCATTACTTAAGTGGTAAGAGTAACTTTCGTGTACATTTTACTTAAAAGTACAATTTTTCAAAAACCTTTAATATATTCATTACTTTATACCTACCTTAAAATTATAAAAAAATATTTCGACCTGTTTTAATTATGGTTTTTGTGTATTTTAAGTTTAAAAAGCTCTATAACCATAAATGTCTTTTTCTTCATCCCATATGCTAATGCAGTATTACTTAGGTTTATTTTATTAATTTTACAATTGCGGTGTGCATTACTTTACGGGTTGTTTAACTCATTACGCAATGCAGGTTGTAAATATAAGGTAGAAAAACACTGAATGAAAAGTTAATAAATCAAAAACGGATAGCTGCTAGACGGCAAGAACCATTAAAAAATCCTAACCTAATAGCGTAACAAAAACAAACTACATTAATATTTTTTTTTTAATAATCTGATTAAACAAAAAAAAAACATTTGCTTTCTGAAAACTTAGAATTTTTTAAGAGCGATGTTGTTCTTGCCGTTGTGTGACGTGCACATTTTTAAAAATAAATACCTATAAAAAATCTTTAGATTTTCCACAAAGGTTTTAAACAATATACACAACTAATTTCGTATACACAGTATTAATCAGGTTAAAATAACTAAAGTCACGTCGCGTCGTTTCAAAAAGTTTACTCTGAATCAATAAACAATATATTTATGTTATCTTATGTGTGTGTAAAATCTAAAGCACTTCTCAAAAATGATATGAAATATAGAAAGTTAACTCATTTCAGAATAATGATGTTCAGTGCTACGGGAAATTAGTTGAAAAAATGTTTTCTTTTACGCAGTAAAAATCAAAACATTTCTATTGTATAAATAAAAGACGAGTGATTGTTTAATCCACAAATTTGGAATATCGAGTGACCGGTTTCATCGCTTTCGCGACATCTTCGAGACTGGTGAGCGATGAAACCGATCACTGGATATTTCAAATTTGTGGATTAAAGTATCACTCGTATTTTATTAATGTAATTAATTACAATGAACTTTCATCAAGAATTTTCACTTACAAACTTAAATGTTTTAAAACATTTCATTGTAGGGCGAAGTTTCTCGAAAACATGTAAAATTAATTTAAATAAAAATAAACTGATTTGCACTGCGTCTCAAGTTCTTCCAAATTAACTAATGCTAGAGAGTTGTAATAGATTTTTGGTTTACGGGAAACCAATTCACCGGTCAGGACAACTCACTTACGACAACTAGTAATGTCCCTGGCAGAATAATTTCAAATTAAAAAACTTTAAAAATCATAGCGATGATAATATAATACATGAAATTAAAAAATAAATTTTTGATTTAGTTTGATAGTCTATTAACACACGAAAAAAAATAAAAACCACCAAACTTCTTCATTTACGGAGGAAGCGTAGGGGTCGCTCTAATACCTCCCACTAATGGCAGATTAAAATAAAAATGTTGTCTTGTTCCACGTAATCCGCAATCAGAGCGGTATTATACACCGCTAGTACTCGACTGTGTAAACGAGGTGTGTTAAAAGTGAAATAAAAGTTCAATTAAGCTTACCTGTCGGACAAGTAGTCCGCCGTGCAAAAGTCTTCCATGGTGCACATCTTCACTTGCACCGCGCTTTCTGCAAAGCAAACATTAAAATACATTTAAAACTGAAACACAGAGATATTTTTAAAGCTAACATCCATTTAAATTATGCAAATGCAAAGCTTTTCGTCTTCAGAGATTCAACAGTCACAAGCGTAGCATTTTATAAACACAATTAAATGCTTTAATACTGCAATTTTTTAATTACACGCTGAAAAAAATAAAACATATTTGGACTTTACGTAATAACCATTTACTTTGAGGCAGATTTTATTTTAGTTTATTTCATTGAAAAGGAAACCACAAACTAAACATTCCAATACTAAATATGAATTATGACTATTTATTAATACTGCTTAACCTAACAACACTTTCTGAAAGAAGAAATATTAATGATCTCATTGTACTGTATAAAATTGTAAACTTTTTTTGACGCACCAAAAATACTTGAATTGATTAATTTTAGAGTACCTGCTGTCAACAATAGGAGTACTCTATTGTTTCATTGCTCCAGTACTTCTTTCAACCAACAAAACAATTCATTGATACTGAGACTGCATAGGTAAGGTAACACTTATGGAACGGCTGCAAACATTCTGTCCAATTCTTTACTATCTTATAAGTCCACAATATCAAGTTTATTTGTAGCTGCTCTTCAAACTATTATTGACAATTCAATTCCATAAATTAAAAAAACACTAACTTGTTTATTCTTATTGCCAAATAGTTGTTTTTTATTTTTTACTATTATATCAAATTGCACTGTAGTATTGGCAAATACGCATTTCAAAGATACATATTTTTATTTCTTATTTTTTCGTGATAATATATGCTTGCTTGTTTATTAATTTAACTTAAAAATGTCTTTCTTGCTTACCGTAACACTTTATTTATTTTAAAGTTTATATTTGAAGCACTAACTTTGTGGTTATTCATTATAATCAAATAAATGAAACAATTTTGTTTTTGACCACTAATAATTAAAAATTGAATGAAAAATAAAAATAAGTGGTTTAAAACAAAGTTGTTTTATTTATTTTACTTTATTTATTGTTTGCTTTAGATAATTTATTTCATCAGCTTATATCCTTGCATTTTTTGTTTGTATGCATACTGTTTTTTCTTTGTCATTATTATTTTTTTTTTACTTTGAAAAACTTTTTATTATATCCTTTTTAACTAATTTCCCATTTTTTTTCGTATATTCTGTGTTTATTATTCAGTATGTTAGAATGAATTTCATTTTTATTTTTTATAAATGCCTTTTGGGCGTTAATGAACAAAATAAATAAATAAATAAGATACAATTATACTATAAATACATATCAAAGTCCAATAAGAGTAAATGTTGTCACATAAAAAATATACATAAAATAAAATAGTTAATCATATAAAACTTATAATATAAGTAATGTAATACATATTATTAAAAATATTTCTACTTTTGAATATTGGTCACACAGTTGCACATTATAATAAATAACACAACTATAGTTGACCATACAGTATACATTTATCATATGCCTACATACAGAACTGCTAATAACCTGTATAACATAGGCTGCGGATTCAAGGCGCAACATCATAACTTGAATTAATTTTGAAAATTTAATTTTTAAAGGAAGTTAAAGATATGTTTTTAATATCAATACAATTTAATTACTGATTACACATATTGCAGGTTCTATTTACAAATGAATTTTTAAAAAAAATAGTGGAACATTTAGAAATTTTAAAAAGAGATTGGTTTTTGGTCTGCGTTACTGGACTCTAAGAAAGAATCTTAGGGTTAAATATCATGTTATTTAAAGTTTTTTACATAAAAATGGCGTCATCTATGTTCCTGCGAGTTTGGAGAGTTTGGAGTTTAGGTAAGTTTGTAGATTCATCTGGACGTGTATTCTAAGTCAACCGTCTAAAATTGCAAAACGATATAAATACATGACAGACGTTTTCTTAAATGTATAATTCAAAGAGTATTAAAATAGGTCCTTAAAAATCAAAAGACTAGTGCCAGATGAATATGAAATATGTTATAAATAATAAATGTTTGAAGTAATAATTTATTAATTGATTCAATAAATAATATTTAGTAGAATCTCAAATCTACTTGTAGAACTATAGAATAGTAATGTTATATTAAATTAAATGACAAAAGTAAACAAATAATGAATACATTTTAATAACTAAAAACAAATAAGTAATAGGCAATTAAGTAAAAGACACGGACTTGTCAAAAGTCGAAATAATCGGCGTGTGAGCATGAGAAGATAAATGAATGTAGAAGAAGCGAGGTATGTATGCAAAGGCCGACTAATATGGTATTATGTCTTCTCTGCCAACCCCTACGGGAAAACAGGATAATGATTTTATTTTATTTTAATAAATAAATTAGTAAAAGCAAAATATTTATTTGAAGCGCAGAAAACTCGAATACGAGTCATTCAGGTACTTTTGGGGTAATTATTTATTTTTGAACTCAAAAGTCACAAAAAAATATTTTATAACATGAACTACTATCATTAATTCGTATGTATTATTTTTTTCCGCTGAATCAAAAAATGCCATTAGAGTATTTGTTTCCCCCTTTGCGTTTTTGTAATTTTATGTTGTACTCCTAAATAAATAAATAAACGACCACACATCACCTCTTAAATGTTTTTTTTTTAATTTCCAATTTTAGTAATTGTTTTCAAAATTATTGCTTTAACCATGCATTTTGGTTTACCATATTGAGTGTACGTTTATTGCGTATTTGTTTAGATGAATTTTATTTTGGGCAATAACTAGACAACTTGGCAATAATTAGTAATTGCAAGGTTTTGAGCAAGTCATGGAATGAAGCGCATTACGTTATTTTTTGACTGGTAGTAAAGTGAATATCAATTCTCTATTATGACTAATATTACACTTTAACCAAACTAATGTGTGAACCATTTAAACTTTATGTTTTAACGTTACAATGTCACGTTATCTTGCGAATCGTCCTAACAACTTTTGTTACTTGTGTTGTGAAGTGACTCAAATCAAAAAAGAATACAAATATAACCCCGCAATTAAAAATTAAAAATATAAATTGTACTTCTGGTGTAAAGTAGTAAATCAGTATAAGATTTATGTAGTACGTATATACGTTTTACTAAGTGTAGAGAGATTTAACCAAGATATCAGCCATATTGAATTGAAAGGGAATATGCTTTCAAATTACAACTGGGACCATAAAAAGAGACAAGCCATATAAAAAAACAGGCAAAGTCAAAGAAAAATTTGTTTTGTAAATAAATCATGCTATTGTGTACCGACATTTTTTCTTAAAAATTGAATTTTTGAACGCGTTTTACTCGAAAATCGTACGTGCTGGAAATCAGATTCGGAATGAGTAGAAAGAACCACCTCCTGTGGTTCATGTAACATATTTTAATCAAATTATTTTTTAATAGACTTACGTGTTTCCGCGTGAATCAAACAGAAAAAGTAAATTTTTACAAATTTCTAAGGCAATAATGCAAATGTTTTTAAAACTACTCATTTATTGAGATGGCAATAGTTTTTGCTGGCACAGATAAATGAGAAAAATTCAAGCACAATGATATTTTGAACAAAAATCCTCACAAACTTTATAACTCTGTTAATCTTAGTCTTTTACTGCAGAAGCTGCTAAACTTGCTTAATGTTCTTCTACCTTTCCTTGTGAATGATGCACCCTCTTAAATAACTTCGAACAAATGCCTTAATACTATTTTTCCAACTTTTAATATTTGAAACTGAATATTTTAATATGATATGAACACACGTAAATTTGCCATTTCAAATAACTGGATAGGACCGTATAAATTTTGTTCTACGTATTAACAAAAAATATATAACATTTCCAGTCATGCCTAATTGATTTGGTTTCAACGTATTTCTGAAAATACGAATAAAACTGTTTCTCTACGTAAATGGTAAGTTTAAAAACTAATGAAATTATTTCTTCCAATTTATCAATTTTTCAAACTGCTAGATAAGAATTGAGTTGTGGTAGTATAAAGTTTGAACCTTGGATTTCTGATCCATAGTTCTCGACACTACCGCATATTACAACGCTTTGATTTAAAAAAAATCCCTTAATGTAATATGAGGCCCTTAGTATCAACGGTGGCCCCTTGACCCATATCTATTTTTTAGAAATAATTAAAATCTATACTAACACATTTTTATTTAAATATTAACAAAACATATTTTATAAGCTGTTACATAGTATGGTGTTGTTGAAATAATCACAAAAATTAAAGATATTTAAAAAAAAATACTAGTACTGATATAAATAAATACATTAATTTATTTTACCATGACTACGCATAAAATACATAAATATTATATTTATTGAAGGCATTTAATTTGTTGTCAAACAAATCAGGTGTAAATGTTTCCAGATATACTATAATACATACCACAGAAAAAATCCAATTACGGACAAAGGCACTTTAATTTTCTGGCCCCTAAGCTATAAAAAAATTTAAGTACGGATATATCGGTAAGTAAAATGAAAAACAATGTTTTCAAAACTCTAGTCCATAAATAAATTACTGAAAGGACTAGACAGAAAGCTGAGGAATATGTTTCGTGTATGAGAATATAATTTTTAATTCATGAAAGAAATTTCTCATTTTATTCATGTAGGTATGTTTTAAAATCTTTTTTCATGTCTCTTATGAATTTTTACACCTGTAATAATTTGATGTGACTTGAAAATTGATGTGAAAGTATGTACTATTATGTATAAAATAAATAATACACTGACACTCCGGAACGTGCCTGCGGGCTAGTGGAGTGGCTACATTCATAAATAAAAAGGAAATGATATTAAATGTACCTATTGTACAATTATTTTTTTTAACAATGTATTTGTATTATATATTCTATGAAATGAAATCAAAAACACATTGTTAAATTACCACTTTTCATATTATATAGCATTATTTTATGAAAACGCGATCTTAATTTTTTTGATGTTCTTATATTTATGTTAACTTTAACAATGTTCAGATAATCAATGTTTCAGGGTATGAATCCTGATGGGGAGTTAAAATTTATCTTCAATTTTATCTATAAAGTAAAATTAAGTTTTCTGTGTGAAAAATATAATACGTTAACAATTTTTTTTCTAATAATGTTCAATTATTGGTCACCGACGAAGATACTTTGAACTTTTATACAAACATACACACTTTCACACATAAACATCGATATTAGTTTATCCCATCTCAGTTCGTAATCGCGGCTTTAGTCCCAAATAGTTTCCTGTGCTTAGAGGACCTCTTTTGTGTTACGCGTGTTTTTTTAATTGGATGACGCTAAAACAATGAAAATCAATAAAATAACCATAAAAATTAAATCAAAAATACATAATATGTACGTATATAGGTATAAACTATATACATATATAAATATATAAATAATTGTCATCATCCGCTTATCCTCACCAAATTCAAACGCACTTTGTTTTTATGTGCATAAATCAAATGCAGCGTATTTCGATCGTTTTCAACATACTAGTTTAAAAAAAACGGTGAAAAATTTTTTTTGTGGATCTTGCCCGAACCTGAACTCGTAATATCGAGTATGGCAGGCAAATGCGTAATCTGAAATAAGTTAATACTTCGATGGAGTTGCCGGTTTCAGGCACAAAGTGCATACTAGGCAAGATGGACACAGAAAAGCGTTATGGCTAACCGGGAATTTACAATTGAATCAGATTAGGGATGGACGCCATTAATCAGGCTTTAGCAGGCCTCGGGGTGGGCGCTGACAGCGGCCGGTGACACTAGGGGGACACTCAAGTGTCACATTTCAGTGTCAAATGACACCGCAAAAGATTACGGGATTGTAGGGAACGGAGGCAGAATAATTACAGGACACCCAGTTCCATTGTCCCGGCAGTTGATTCACTTCTGGACGGCCGATGCAAGCTTTATTAAGCTTTCGAGGTTACTGTTCATATTATTATCTATAGGCCTGTCAAGTTAGGAGCTTGTTGTACTCAAGTATTAGACATTACACAATATAACGATTCACCTCAATTAGGTTTTCATAATATGACTCAAAAATCAAGAGGTTTTTACGAAAAAAAAAATATTTTTATTTAAAACAAAATACAGAGACACAAAATCTTAACATAAATGGCACATAATAAAAAAAAAATAATCAAACGAAGCCAATTTTTGTCGCTTTGTGGAAAAGATTTTATCGAAACCTACGTAATACTTACGTACTTTTCCTATGCAACCTAAATAAGGAATACTACCAGTTTATTTAAGTAAATGACGTGCAATTTTTTTTTGTTGAGCAGTTTATAGAGTTTATACTTTTTAAAAAATGAAAAAATATTTTCTTTATAAATATCTTTATAATACGGCAGTGAATTAAAAACTAGTTTTATTTAAATATTTTTTAAGAGAATCGAATTGTATGTCTTTAATTAAAAAGTGATGTATTAATTTACGTAAAAAAAAAGAGTGCTATAAAAGTATATCGCTAAATCTAATTAGGTAGTCAGATGGCAGAAAGGAATCATTTATTATTTTCAAAATTGTGTGAGGGCGGAAATAAGACCCAATTTCAAAACACCAAAATATTGTAGAGTTAATTTTCAAAAATAAATTACCATTTGAAATGATGCATTAAAAAAAAAAAATTTAAATATTTACTATAATTTTTGAAAAATATAAAACGAAAAAACAAACAGATGGTCTTTTCTGCAATCTGACTACCGAATTTATATAAAATGTTTGTACAATTTGAATTATTCCATTTTTAAAGCAATAAATTTCACGAAAACCTTAAATAAATATGTATTTGAAAAAGTAATCTGAAAAAAAATTAGTTGTTTATGATAGCAGAAAAAGTGCGTTCGGTTTTCTCGAAGAATAACAATTTTTTTACTGTAATATGTAATTTGATACTGCGTAGATAATAGTTTTAAAAGTCAAAACGTTACTAGCTGTTCGTGTTATGTTTGAAATATGTGGACCATTATATCTTGGAGAAAGTAGCGTGATAAATAACTAATTACAAATTGAACGATCAACCATTGACCTTCCCAGGTTGCTCATTCGTATACAGGATAGACCAATCAGTCTCCCTGTACAGGGGTCAAATAGAGGGTAGATCATTATTCTCTGGAAAACAAATCAAAGTACCAGTTTCTTGTGACTCGTCTTACTTACCGCTACCACTTCAAAGTAAGTTTCAGCAAGTCTACAAATCCCCGCCAGATACAAGGGAAAATAAGCCATTGGAGAGAAGGATTATTAAAAATATATAAGGTTTATTCAAGATTGAGTTTTGGTATTTACCCTTTTGGTTTACGGTCTCGGATCGCTCGTGCGGAACTTTCTGGATCTGAAGAAGTTTTGGGCTGGTGTTTGCTTGAGTTATTACCGCAACGACAATAAATAATTAGGGCAATAATATTTCGGTAGAACGACACAGATCGCGCATTCACTGGTTGCCAGAGAGGGGATATGGCGGAGAGAGGGGGAGATTTATGGTGGGAGGTGAAGAAAAGGGGTCAAATGAATAGTTACGTAGTAATTGGTAGAATAACTGAAGTCAAATATATCGAAGTTCAGAAATGTTACAAGAAAGATTGGTTATTCAAACCTATTTATCCACCTTATAAGTGAACTGGTAAGAATAGTTTATTATCGATCGGGAAAATATAAATAAATATTCTTTTAAACTGTTAAATGTAAGAAGCTGGCATTAAAATGTCTGATAATTACAGCGGGTTAAAACATTAAGTGAGTCAATGGATGATGCGTGGAGAAGTGAAAATTCATAATTTATTTTGATGTAGGTTTTAATTTTTGATTTATTTTTCAGTTGCTTCAGTTTTTTTAATACCTATAATAATTATCAAATTTACTTGTTAACAATTGTATTTACATGAAGCAATAAACAAGTTTTGACTTAGAAAACATTGAAAACTCCTAGCTAGTCAGAAGTCAGGAAATGCATGATGTCAATATACGCATAATGTCAACAAATTGTAATTAATTAAACAAATATCGGGTAAGTGAAATTAAAATAGTTTTATAAAAAATAGTCAGTAAAAAAAACCCTATACCGAAAGTTATTTATATTTCAAAGAACTGAAATAAAAAACACGATTTGATTTCACAGCGCGGCGATGAAATTTATAATTCTACTATGCATAAAGGGGCACATTGGGTGAATATTAAATTAATTTGATAATAAAAAAAGCATTGTTTGAAGGTTGTTGAACAAACCGCTGGTAATTTGCATTCACAACACAACAACCAATAAAATATTCTGTGAAATCGCAATAATGGACATTGCAGTCAAAAAAGCAATTTTGCTGGTTTGTTTATTGGCTAAAGCAGTTACAATATACATACAATACTCACCGAACAAAACGTCGGATATACGGACAAACTGACATTCAGTAATAGTATATGCGTGCATCAGGGATAACAAAAATCGTTTCAAGATTTTGTTTATTATAACAATATCAATATTTTGAGATGTATCGTACCAAATAGGGAAATATCACACACTACGAATTCCGATAAAAATAAATAAAATGGATAACGAATTATTGATTGTATTTTTGAAATCAATATGGATAACGTGGAGAAATGTTTTCATGTATAAATGTAAAAATTAAAATAATAGAAATACTTTGCCAGAAAAAAGCGACATGTTTGGCCTTGGTAGTTGTGACGTCAAGATTTGTGATAATGTTCTTTACAAATTTGAATAGTCAGGAATAAATAAACATGAACCGTGGCGTATTAGGGGCGTGGCCAATGGATTGATCGTTTTTGCGGGAATCCAAAATTACAAATTTAAAAATGTAATTGATGCTACTCATAATCAGCCATATTTTTTACCAGCCAGTATTTTATAGACCGTTATTACTTTATAAATGTAAAAAAACGTGATATTTCTCTTTTATAAAAAAAACTTTTTGACAAAAGGAAATAAAAAAATGTGTAATTACTGGGCTAGTAAAGTGTTATTGGCAAGATTAAGTTATCAATTTACAAACCGTTGCATCAACTGTTTTACCTATAATGCAATAGTTTGTTTAAACGTTTAAGTTGAATGATAAGGATATTCAAACGTAGGCGGAATGGTAGTGTTTTTTTGAATCAGCAAACGGCAGGTCACAAGCCAAAATACCAGACTTCCATAACATTTTTTAAAAGTTACTCTAAGCTGTAAATTAATATATTATAAAACGAATCGTCTTGTGGTCCCACGGTTAGTGTTGCGGACTTGCGGATCAGAGGTCTGAGGTTCAAATCCCACTTTACCCCAAATGAATTCCCATTTTCTAAGATGAAAATAGACAACTCGTTGAAAATAGCCAAAAAATTGAAATATTTTGGGGCCATTTTTATAAGAACGCAAAGATTTCTTTGACAAAAATTTAAAAGATTTCATTTGTCAAATCAAAATCACATATAAATCTTCATAAACGCCCTCGTCAAACCGAGTATTTGTCTTGAAAGATTTGATAATCTCACTATATTACAATTTAATTTTTTTAATTTCCAAACTTAAAATGTTTCAAATGTTTATTTTTGTAACACATGCATATAAAAAGTTCTTTTTTAAGAAATAAAGTATTATTATGAAGAATATTTTAAGAAATAAAAATTCGTAAATACATTTTCACGGGTACTTGAAAAAATAAGAAAAGTTATAAATTTTTTTGAATATCTTAAATATCTGGCGAATTTGGGGTTTTACAAAAAGAATCGTACCTATCTAAAACCGATTTGTTAATCAATAAAAAGTTGGCAATAAATAAAAGCTCCATCGTCTGAAACTCAATAGATACTACGCTGCAAATCTGACAACCCTGGCGTTAACAGCGTGGGTAGGGTAAAAAATAAAAAACGTCAAATTAAAGAAAAAAGTCAGCTAACTAAGTATCACGGGAGGGGTAATGGAACCGAGGGAATAGTTGGGACAGTTGCGACTTTTATTCGTACTTTGAAACAACAACAAAAAAACGTCCTGTGATGTCATCACAGCTCACAGTTTTAAGGGCTTAGTCTCTGAGAAACCATTTTTACCGTTAAATTAAGCCAATTTAAAAGACGAGAACACTCACATTTAAAGTGACGTGAAACCATTAATAGAATTAAACGTAGTTATGCAGAATTCAGCCCGTCCACAATAAAAAAAAAATTAGATATTGGTGTTATCGGGTGCGGTAAAGTCAATTCTATGTTCTGCTAAAAACAGTCAGGGCGCTTTCAAAAATAAATATTTACATTGTAAAAATATTGTTGATCACAAAAACGGCATTTTTCGATTTGCAAAAAATACAGCACTTGAAAAATCATGCGGTATGGATGCCTCTGGGAAGATTGATGCCTTCAGAAATCAAGTTCTCTTTAAGAAATTAAAGTTGATAAATACATAAGATAGACCAGACCTTGTCTTGAGGTAGTATTTTTTTTGAAGTAGCTTTAATTTTATTTAGTTGTATTTTATTTGATTAGTTACCTGTATTTTTATAAGAAATTGTATATGCCATTGTTAAAATAGACTGCATAAGTCCGTTAGTAAATAAATAAAAGTATTTTAATTTTATAAATTCACTTATTTTAAAACACGTGTATTAAAAACAGCACGTTTTAATACAGAATGTCACCTAATACATTTAAAGTTTGAATAAGCTATCATCCAATATAAGATCCGTTTGTTTCTCGCAAAATGCATAATTCAAGTTGTGTGGTCAGCCAGAAAAAAATCACCTTCATTTCTTTAGCACATGTTTAAGTTGTTTTAAAAGTTACTATAACAAATAAATTAAGTGGTTCCTTACAATTAGTACCGTAATATAAATCTAAAATAACATTTTCAATACATAATGACACAACATACATTAGAGTTTTACTAAGGCTGGCTGTTTTCTGCAAAATGCACATCTTTGGATGTGTGGTCTGCCAGACCTTAACAATTAACATTGATTGAATATAAGTAGTCTCATATTTTTTTCTATTAATAAAAAAACAAGTTTATGCATTAGTTTTCATTTGTCTAATAACATCTGTTGTGTAGATTTGATTTTTCACTCTTTTCACAAAAGTGCTATTATGTCAGATTAGCTGTTCTATGGCTGGCTGTTTTTCACAGAACTACGTTCAATCGAAAATTAAGCAGACGGTACTATAGTACATACATAAAAGTAATTTTATCTGTCTTATGTATAGTAAAAAAATATCGCAATAAACTATTAATACTGATAGTTCAAGCTATTTTTCGGGTTAAGAATTTTGGACGAAGAATATAATAGGCAGGTATAAGTTGGTCAAGATTTTTAGTTACTGATTTTTAAAGGCTAAATACGGTCTAGAATTTGTAGGTCGTTTTTATATTTCGTTTCAATAATTTTTTAATAGTCCCTGGACTGGTCCCTGAAGCGTAAGACTGATCATCTTACCTTAATTTAACAAAAATAATCAAGATTAACTGCGATTGATTTACCAATGCAGTACTCTATGCACCATTAGGTGCGGAAAGGGAATAATGATAGTGTTAAAAAATGTATACAATTGAATTGTAAAAATGTACCACGTATAATAATTAAAGTTAAATATATGGAAAATTTAAATTGATCTAAACTTATAGACGTGCTCCTTAGCATGGGTTTTCGTAGTGAAGAATACACCGTTCATTTAACCACATAATGTATTCTGGTGTGAACTATGTCATTCAGCCAAACCAATTTTGAAATATTCACTCACTTCAAAGCTTAAGTAAATTTATGGTTAATGTTTTAATTTTTTCAATTGTACTTTTCTTTTCTGCTATTTTGCCATTTTCTCTTTGTATATTATGTTTTTTGTGCAAAATATAGATGTAAAAAAAGTATTAAGTGTTTTTGGCACGGGTTTTCCCAGAAAGGATACATTGTTCTTAGTGTTTAAATAAATTTTAATAATTGCGAAAACAGATAAATGAAAACATCTGAAGGAAGCCAAAAAAACATAAGACTTTTAGGATATTAAAGATTCTGGAAAAAAATTTACATTACTATTAATAAAACTTATTATTATTTAAGCTCGTCACCATCTGCTGTTAGACACGGGGGTTCCTCATGACATACTAAGTAGACGTCTTGATAGCCCGGCTCTAGTGCCAGAGTTATCATTTAATACGGCTGGCTACCGCACCCGTCACACGTCGAGCTCTCTATTTAATGTGCCAGCAGCTCGTACAAACTGTGCCCAGAACTCTCCACCTAAACGCTAAGCCCGTGAGTTCAATTTGAACTTTGTCCATTTTGACACTTTTGATTGTAATAAATTAACGTTTAAAATGTTTATTTTAAAACACATATTTATGTTTCTATTATACTAAGTAGTTTTTCTATTTCGTAAAAATAAAATCATATTTTATATCTTATATCTCATATTTGTACAATATTATCTACACACATGTCCTCCCTCTTAAATAAAAATAATACCCACTCACCTTACGCTTACGCACACTAACCTTCACAATCAATGTATGGTTTATGTTATGTTTTTGTTCTTAAATTGTGCGTTTTATAATATAAATAACATAGGTACCTATACATAAATGAAATATAAACATAAGTACAAAGTGTTTAAAACTGTGTGAACATTTTGTTAATTATTTTTGTAAATTAATACTTCTTTTTATATTCTCACTTGTAAAAATATTTTCTAAAAATGTATTGTTAAGTGTTTTCGGCACGGGTAACTCCAGTTAAGTCACATTATTTTGATTATTAACTATTGTTTATTATATGGAAAAATAAATAAATAAATATATGAATGAAATAAATAAAACAACTTTGTGTTTAACCAGTATTTTTTTCCGCCGACCGGTTTCAAAGCTGAACAAGCTTTTTTCTCAAAAGATACTAGACTAATAAATTAATTAATTAGTTAAATGTACCTTGAAAAAGAAGCTTATTTGGCTTTGAAACCGGTCCGAAAAAAAATTCTGGTTAAAAACAAAGTTGTTTTATTTATTTTATTATAATGAATAACCACAAACTTAGAGCTTTTAATATAAAATTTATATAATTAATAAATATCTAAAAAAATTTTACACACAATAAAACCTGTGATAACTGTAAATTTCTGTGGGTCATTGGTTTTGTTCTCCGTATATATTGTTTAATTAAAATTAAACAAAAAAACATCAAAGGTCAAAGTTGCAGCGTAAAACCTGGTTAAATATAAAAAAATCACCTCTAAAAAATTGCTTATTAGAAAAACAAACATTTCAAAGGGAAGCGAACAAGAATCATCGAAATTATCTACATTTTTCTATGTCAGAAGGGCCGTTATTACAAAGCCTAATGACGAAGCTCAGTCATCAACTGATTTCCCAATAGCCGTCACAATCAGCGAACAACAAAGACAATAATACGTATGTATACATACTACTAGAGATCGGGGGTTAGAGCCAGCGAGTAGTGAGTACCAGACCCCTCAGGCGACATTCATCATGCTACGTCAAAGGATAGAAATTCATTGTTATTTGTTCAAAAATATTAAGGGAAATGAGTGAAAAGGCCTGTCACCCATGTACAATGTACCCACGTAGACAGATATACCACGTAATTGCAAAAACAACAGTATGAAAAGGCCTTTCAGCTTATAAATAGAAATCAAGCGCGTGAATTCCATAGATAAGCCCATCGTAGTGGTTGGTGCGTTTGTCTACCATACATGAGGTCTCGGGTTCTATTCATGAAAAGGTCGATTGACGCCGTTTTGCATTTTGGTTAGAGGGCCAACGGTAAAACTGGTGTTGCGGGTTTGATTTCCGCTAGTTGCAGGAAAAAATCCAAAAAAGATTTTTTCTCAATTAGTCTGGATTTTATGGTGTATTTTTCATAACTAATTTTAATATTTTTCTATCTGCTGACTAGCCTATAAAGTAGTAGTTCAATGGGTGATTTCTTTAATTGATATAATTTCACTCTGTCCGGGAGGATAAACAATACAGCTATGGGTGAGAAAAATAACCAGAACCCAGGACTTATGTTTTTGATTTGTAAGCAACTCTCAGGTAAAAATTTTGAAAAAAGATATCAAGTAGAAATAAAGCCGCCTTATTATGTTTATATTGGGTTCGATTCCTGACGGGCGGATGTGAAATATTGGTTCTAAATATGGTTCTACGTTGCAATATTTTATTATTCCTGACTGGCATTTGAAGCGAAATATAATCACCATACCTTAACTTTGAGAATTGTTTTAATTTTTATTGTGATTTTTTTTATTTCTCAATATTTTTTTTCTAAATTTTGGTAATTAATTTTCTGAAAATTAGTATTTATTTTTGTTATCCTCCTTAAAATATTTTATTTTTTTACTGAGGCGATTTGTGGTATGGTAACATGATTATATAAAAGTGCATCGTTGATGTTTTGCATTTTAAACCCTGGTGCATCTTTACCGCGAAACTACAAGATGCATCTTCCTTATGTTATACTTTTGAGTCTTTATTGTAGTTTGTCTATCCAATACTGTATCGGTGGTTCTATAATATCAAAATGAAGGCTCACTCGTGGTATCTTCGGCAAATGCCTGCCGTAGTTGAACGAAGCGCATGTCTTTATTCCAGCAGGACACAATGGGATACGTCTCGTCTCCAGTATCTCGAGGTAAAAGCCTTCCGCTCGGAGCGAAATGAGTCCCCTGTGAATCAAAAGCTCAAAAAGTATGAAAAAAGATAATAAATTCTAAGGCACCAAATAAATTTTCCATAAAGGATGGTAACAAAGGACTCGGCATTAGACCCCTCGGCGGGAGTAAGGCGGGTAGGTACTATTATGGAAATTAAATTATGATAAATGCAAGAGAGCGCGTAAATAGATTATAAACTCATTCAAAGGGCTTTACTTTTTCTAACCCCCTTCGTTCTACCTCCATTCATCCTCGCCCTCCCTTCTACCTCGTGCCAGCCCTAAAACGGGGACGAGTAAGGAAATGACCACAGCGCCATCTGATACCTCTGTTTGAATACTGTTTAGTACGTTGTGGTAACATTTTCATAAATCTATTTTTGTTTGCAACGTTAAATTTTTTTTAGTAACAGCAGGTGCATTAAAAACGATGTAAAAGGTAATAAAAAAGGACTTATTGTTGATAAATTGCCTCAATATACATTTTAGAAATAATTGTTTAATTTAAGTTTATATTTGAAGCCCTTAAGTTGTTGTCAATCATTATTTAATCCCGTTTAGGAGCGAAAACATAATTAAATCATGTTTTACATAGTTGCAGGATATTGCATATATTTATATGCTATTAATGGTTAAGATAAAATTTTAAATGATATTATCAATGAAACATTACTTTCATTTTTTTTATTTGATCAACGAAAAAGGCATCTTTAGGACTTGCCAGGCGAAAGCGCTCGTTAGTCAAATTAAATAAAAGTGAAACTAAACTTATAAGTTTTATTGATAATCTTATTTATAATTCTATGTAAATCATTAGTAATGGAGTTTTATCAAAAAATATCTACAAAAAACATCAGTTTACATATATACTATTAAGCGTGTTGTCCATATGTTTATTGAAATATATATTGACGTAATCATTTTGAATTTTTATTTTGCTATTGTTGAATAGTGTGGATGCCTATACTTTCCTTTATGTTGTATCCCGACTCAACACAAGGCTTCTGGCCTCGCAGAGTAAGGGATACGTTATGATTATTTTTTTGTAACAAATATGTATTTCTACGAACACATGATTAAAATCTTGTCCTGTTCAGAAAATTATATTAAATGTCGTTTTGTGAACGTAATCGGTTCTATTTTAGGTTTACGTTTTTTTCGTGATAGAATTATTGTATTATACTAATACGGCATAGTGTACTAAACAATTAATTAAAAATAAGGGTGTATGTAATAGGTCAGAAACCGGTAAATAATGAAATATGTAATAATTGGTTAAGGCTGTAGTCTGGTAAAACGCACGCAAAATAAAGGAAATCATACGACTTCGTCATTTTGAAAAGAATGTTTTTTTTTATCGCGCAATAAAAACAAATAAAGAAACACAAATTACAAATTAGATAAAAACAAAATGGTACAGGTTAAGGCACTGTTTTGAAGGTAATAAAAACTTAAATAAGGTATTGTTAGAAATTAAATGTTAAAACCAGAATTATCTTTTTTGTTTTAAAATAGACGAAACAGTTCTATTAAAAAAGGTTTTAACTAAAATTTTTAAATAAATATTGTTCTTTAAGGTATTACCGAAGGTATTACTTTACGAAGAAATCAATCAAAATGTCACGAAAATGTATGTGCTTTAAAATGCTTGTATTTCTTTTCAAAAACCAAAAATTAAGATTTTGTTTTGGCCGCTTTCATGTTTAATTTATTATTTTTAAATATTTATAAAAAGAATTTAGTTCAATACGAGTTTTTATATGAGAACCTAAATACCTAAGTTTAGTCTTAATTTGAAATGGCGTTATCTGCCGGTCTTAAAGTAATTGTATTTTCATTACATAAAACTTTTAAGTATATTTTTAAAATAAAATTACCTTTAAAAAGTATTGGTTTTATCAAATTTGTGTTTTTTTTATTTATTATTGTGCGATTAAAAAAAATCGTTTTTAAATAGCAAAATCGTATGATTTCCTTATTTTGCGTGCATTTTACCAGACGACAGCCTTAAAAACAACGCGTTTTTATATTAATTAGATTTATTTAATTATTTGTCTGTATTTGCGTGAATTTTTATTATTTTGAATAAATTTTTGGATGGCGTATTGTGTTACCGACAAATCTTGGCAAAATACAAGTACTTTCTATGGATTCATTTGGATGTTTATAAAGCAATATCAATATAATAATTACATTGCTGAGGATGTCAAAAAATGTATAAATGGTTGAAACCTATGAGAAATAAGAAAAATTTAAAATGTCAGTGAAAAAATGCTAAGGCTTACAAATCATTATAATTCGTAATATATTACTTATATAAATTAGTAGCAATAATTTGAGCTAAATATTTTAAGTGGACAAATATAACCTTTCTTGGCTCTTGCTAGAGCATATAAGACATGCTCACGGATGCACACCTAATTCTAACAGGCTTGTCCTCTTTGTGTATGGAAGTCCAGCGACGATCCGCGAATTTCCATTTACAAAAAAATATTTCGCTTTTATTTGTGGCGACTTTCTACTCCCAACTGAAGGAATGTCTCAATAAAAAATAAAAAATGTGATGAAGGGTCTTTTTTATTATTTATTAATTTTTATTTAACAAATTTACGGATAATGTTCAATTTAAACAAATTATGTAACAAAAAACAATAATAATACAGTAACAAATAATATAAAGAATAGAACGAAGAAATCCAAAGACAAGTACAACCACTATACAGGCATTATGGAATCCAGGTTAATTCTATAAATATACAGTTAATTTATTGGGAATATTTCTTCAGCCTATTTGTGAAAAAACTCAATTTACAATCAAAATAGTTTGGATCTTAATTTTCATTTACAAATCTTATTATTCTGGGTACAGGCTCATGGAAACTATAATTAGTCTAGAATTTCATTATTTCTGAGTCTACATGCAGGAACATTAAGATATATTTGTTGGAAAATAGTCGGGACATCAAATAAACTATTAAGTATCTTAAACATGCAAAATAAATCTGCATTAAATCGACGTTGTGAGAGACTGGATATATTTAGAAAAATTTCCATGTCGGTATTATAAATTTCTTGATGATTGGCAATCGCGATGGGAATCTTCCACTTCAGGGAAGGTTCCTTCTCTTTTGTCTCTTCAATGCACCAGCGCTGAAAATTTTCTTGGGTTATTCTTGATCACTGGAGTCTGCAGTTTTTATCAGGTCATGGTAATTTTTTTTTTTTTTTTTTTTTTTAATATCATTGATTCCCCTTTGTGCTGCTGCGGATCTTCTAATAAATATTCTAAACTCATCCCATAGTCTTGTTCCTTATCCTCTATTTTTAAATTTAGAATAAAGTTTCTCGTTTCTATACGTGGATCTGTTATAAATCCTATCAGATATACAAATCTGGTGGCAAAAATCATGTATAAAGTGTTTAAATCAAATATATGCAATACTTACACTAAAAATGTAATCAAAGCAGTTTGGGTGTTTCTTGATCATTATTATCGTAATATTTATCTTGTCCGCACCCAGTTGTGCATAAAAAACTGCATAGATACTCCAATTGCAGCGTATTTGGATAATTTTGGTTATATGAAAGATAACGTGATTAGTCTCACGCTTCAAATGCAAGACCACGAGCTATTCAATGAAAAAATCGGTGAATAATTAATTTTAAATTTAGAAGGGTTGTTGTAGACTCCAAATCAAGAAAAAAGAGGTATTTTTGAAATATTTGGGTGAACCATGAGAACACTAATATTATAAAAATGATGTTTTGATTGATAATGAGAAGAATTCTTTACGTAAATACTATATCTAGAAATGTATCAAAAATTTTACCAAATAATGTCAAACCTGGTTTTTATCCAAATAACAATACTGGTTAATTATTGCTTAATAATAAAGAAAAAATAGTAAAGTAAATTATTCAGGTTTTTACCAATTAAAATGCTATTCTTGTACTTCAGTTGACGCTGGAAAAATATCAAGAAATTTTGATATGTTTGGTAATGAACACATGAAGTGTCTTCACAATTACTATTTCTTCGAAATCGTTAATCACCAAACCAATTTAAATCACGACTTTAATAACGACCGGAATAAGAATCTCACATATGAATAATGACGGGTTAAAAGTTAATAACATATAAATATTTTACATTAGGAAAGCTTTAAACAATAATGTTCGTTGATCAAACAGCAACCTTTCTATATAGCCCATTACACGATGTTTCATTGTAATGGTCACCTAATACCAATTAAACTCACGTCCCTTCCTTCATCTCTTCCCTCTTTTTTTTCAATTATTTCTCCCATTACATCAAATATTTTCATAACGTAATCAGTTCATGTAAGGGTTGCTTATTAAAATGCATGGAATGTTGGTTTTATATTTTTGTGCAACAACTATGGTGAAAGTGGGTTTTGCATGTTAGTTTAATTGGTGTCCTGACAAAAAGACGGGTGCGTCTCGAAACCGGTAGACATAGAAATTTCGGTAAGTGGTTGAATATAAATATTTAATAAAATTTACCAAATATTTATTTCTAAAAATGAAAGTAGTATTTTACGTCCACCCTGCACATAGTCCAGTCGTACATAGGATCATAAACGTGGAAGGCAAACGCACCAACCACAAAACTAAGAGGCAGACTTATCACTCGATTACCGTTTGCAAGACTTTTGCTTTAGAGTAGCTATTGAATAAAAAAACTTTTCATTTCTTTCAATTTCACAAATAGCTTCGTACTCATAATCCGTCCGGATACTGAAAAAAATAAACATTAATGCTAACTTATTTATGCTAACTTAGTTATGCTAACTTATTGAAAAATCTTCTCAAAAACAAAAAAAAAATCAATCGAAAATAAAGCCAAGAGACTTGGATTGAAATTTGTATAAAATGTTGTAACATAGAAGGATTTGGTATTGTATGAGAGAGGAGACATTGAGATGCGGATGGGAGAAGGCAAGCGACCAGCGGGAGTGGGCCTAGAAAGGGCGGTGGACATCCATCATCTAATAAATTTGCTTACCAAAAGAAGAGGAAACATTCCACCGAGGCAAACTGGAAAAGGGTTCATTCCGCGGACGGAACATGATTAATTACATTCCTCCCTTTGAATGCGTCCCGCCCCGGATCGAAGGAAAATTTCCTACAAAGCGGCGACCGAACTGGTAATATTGGGGTATAAAACAGTCAAAAAGAGAACCGGGGATTGTCCAGTGATTAGGATAAGTGCCAGATTCAATAAATGGCTAGAATAACAAAAAAAACATAATCAAGTTGAATCTATTAACTAATAAATGTATAATGCACAAGAAATGAAAAAATATCTGATAAGTTTACCAAAAACGTCAAAAACTATAATGAGTGTCTCTAAAAAATCTCAGAATAATACAAATTTAAGCAAAAAATACTTTTTCTGTAGAGCATGTCGTTATTACAATACCGTACTCTCCGGTCACGCACATTTTTCATATCTTCTTAACTAAATACAGAAGATTCCTTATTGGCGTTGATAATATGCCTGCATATTTATATTAGAATGTCATTAAAAATTTATTCGTGTTTAAGTTTTGTGCCTTTTTCAATATTTCGATATCAGTTAAAAAAAAAAAAATAAAGATATATTTACCTATGTACTTATTTATTAAACCTAAATTTTATTCTTATTTATTTTAAGTATTATTTTATTTTCTTTACTTTTATTGATTTTATTATTAGTATTCATTACAGGCATATTTCATTTGAAATTTCTGAATAACTAAAAAAAAAAAAAAATTTCTTTTATTTTATTACTTTGTTATAATAATGTGTACACTTGATTAATAACTTAAATAGCTGTAGAAAATTATTATTGATTGTTTTTACAATTTAAGTTCCCATGTACCCTTACCTTCTATATAAATTATAGGTAAAATCGGTTGTTTTTCCCCTAATAAATCAATAATAATGCTATCGAGCCACCTTTACGGGCAAAAATCATTCTAGGTTCTCGAAGTTAGCTACAGTTTACAGCAAAAGAATAGACCGTGCGTATTCAGGTCGAGAATCAGTCAAGTGCAGCGTCAAGTAAAGCGACGACACTCTCCATTATCCCACTGTTGTTAAACCAAAAACTACCTAAAAAAATAACAATGCTTTTGTTCTATGCAATAAAACAAAATAGCATATCTACAGCAGTAGCGCATTATTACTCTGAGGTAAAGAATACTCATCATCATCACCATTCTTCTTTCCACACCCAATGGTGAATAAAGTACTGCGTTTGTAAACAAAATACAGCGTATTTCGATCATCTGTTTTACGAAAATAAGGAGATCAGTCTTACATTTCAGGCGCTAGACGAGAAACGATAAAATATTTTAGTTACGTATCTAACCTTCGAAATCAATGTTTCACGTCAACAGTGCCAGTAAGTGAACCTAGGACCACGAACATTGTAGGAGAACGAGTCAATTACCACACAACGAGGCAAACATATCTCCACTTGATTTTTTTCCGGACTTTTTCTTAAAAGCAGCTTTCTCATCATGTCAAAAATACTCGTAAAAGAGCTGGTTCTATTTTACACCGATAAATATTTGATTTTTCATCCGCCTGGGCACAGAGAAAATGATGAAAAACTAATCACCTTACATCAGTGGCGAACGGTGACTTTTTTTATAGGTAAGCTTTAATTTTTTTCATAATTTGTACCTGAATGTACATACATACATACATATAAGTAATCTATCAAATGAGTGGAAGTGTATAAAAAAAAGTATACACAGGTACACGGATTCTTTTTCTATGGTTTTGTGTAAAAACAACTTCATCTCTCCAGCTCCAGCTTCACCTGCTGGCAACAGAAGACGCAATACCTACTTATTTTTAATCAAAATAATTTTAACCAATAACCCAACAAACAAACAACAATTAATAACTTTGCGTAATGTGTATGTATATTCTCTATTATTTTAAGACAGTACATGAATGCAAAAGTTAAAAAAAAGAAAATATGTTAAAAAATAAGGATAATACAATAAGTATATTCATAATTCCTTTTTGTTTGGCACTGATTAAAAACACCGTATTTTTGTTTGTAATTTACATTTTATACTGCAAATATTTAGGTACTAATATAAAAGAAAGTAAACATTTTATTGTAAGACGTCACTCCCATTATGGACACAAAAAATTCATTTTTCTTTTACGATTTTTTTTTTTCTGTAAAATTTAAAAAAAAACAATAAGATTAGATTTAAATTTATTTATTTATGCCAAAATACATAATTTTAACTTTACATATTACATTACATAACATAACATAACAATAACATTCATTAGAAATATTCGCAATAATATTGCAACAAAAATGTCACGTGGCCGTCGTGACCGCCGCACATAAGGACGAATGACCAATTTAGGGCGCCAAAAATATAATATAGGGTTTTATTAAATATTATGATCGGAAGAGGATGAAAGATGCCTTTTTGAATAATTATCTAACAAAAAAATGCCCAATTTGGGTTATTTGGGGTTGGGTTCTCATAAATTCTAATAAAAAAAAATCATATCAATTTGATTCTGTATTCTAAAGTATATGTACATACTATACAATTTGGATAAAATTCTACTGTACATCAACATCCTCACCATCTTCAACATCATTATCATCATCATCAGACATTTGATCACCGATGCCTTCATCATCACCACCATAGAAAGAAGGTAGCCTTAGCATGCTTAATACAACTTTATTCAATGGAGTTTGATTTTTTTTGGCTTATTTCGCTTACTTGTCACAACAGGGTCTGAAGAGACCAACATCCAGTTGAATATATAAATATTTGTGTTAATTCTAGATGTTTTTCTAGAGTGACTACTTCTTAGTTTTTTATATTCCTTGTGTCCTGCCTCAATAACGTCTTCAGACAGTTGGCCTACTGGTAATGGTAGATATTTCATGATATCTGCCCCGTGTAATAACAGTTTATGAACACTGGCACTCATTTTATACCAGCCATAAAGAGAAACACAGCCATTTGAGCTGTTTCGAAACAGTATTTTTCATTAACGTAATGGCCACAAGAAATAACGGAAAGCACATTCGAAAATCTTTCAATAAGTTGTTTATCAATCCCAGTTATTTGGGAAACAAGTGACGGATTTTTAAAAAACTTCCGTGCCGTGTTACCGTCATTACTGTTGCCTCCACCTTGTTTTGGTTGATCGACAACTAGGCCCATTTTTTTGTAAAATTCAGTAGCTATTTTGCTTTTCCTCTCTTTTACTTTTTCTTTTGCATTTATACCTCTTGCTTGCCACGGCTTTAATTCTAATTTATATGCTATGTGTAGCAAATATTCATAGCATCTAAGGTGCGCATGTAACACAGAAATACCATATTTAAAGGTATCTTTATTACAGACTCTGTTTTTTAGTTTTTTGAGATTGTTTAAATCATTAGGAGTAGCTTTACATACATTGCACGCTTGCGAACTTAAAGTATTTGTCAAAATATTGACAACCTTCCCATCTAGCATTGTACAAATAGGAATATGTTTGAATTTAAGTACTTTAGTGCCAAGAATGATTACTGATGGCTCTAATTGCAAAATTTGTGAGTGTATTTCATTATACTCCTCTTTGACATTCTGATTATTTTCTTTTTTTATTTTGAATGAGATTGGACGGCAATATCGTGTTGATGATGGAGACATGTTTTTCCAAAATATTTTACAACGATTAGGTTCACACATTTGCAATGGCACAATTGTACACAAAATTATATTAGAATCCGCATACTCTGAGTTATTCGCAAAATTTTGTTTATATATACTATGTCCACCGCTGCCATCTAAACCCCATTTATAATAAACATCGATAGTATCACCGCCCTCTGAAATATTTTGTAGTATAACATCTGCTTGTATATGAGCCAGGCGTTGTGTTGTATGTATAAGAAGATCCAACAGTGGCACGACAGCCTCATTTTCAGTTATCCTTATATTTGTAGGATAACATTTCTTTTTTGCCTCTGCTATCACTTGATATGAGGGATAAATGTTAGCCCCTCTCTCTTTCGCTCCAAGTCGCATCCTTAAATAACCTTCTTTTGTCAACCCGAGATCCACCATAAAACCTAAGGCCTCTTCTGGGCTGTATGGCCTTATGGTCGCAGAGGATGAAGTATCATGCACCATTTTCATTTTTTTTCAATGTTTTGGGCGAAGATTGGATGGCCGATTTTACAACTTGAGCAGCAGTTCTTTTACCTGATATAGTTAAACTTGATGTTATTGCTGAACACAGTTTTTCTGAACTGATATCAGAAATCATTGATTTAGCATGCCTTTGTTTACTGCGCCCAGAGCTCTCATAGAACAATTTTTTTGGCCTGCTTCGCTTCTTTTCCCCTGAACTTTTTGGCGGTAAGGATGAAAGCTGTAATGACTCCATCTTCGGGAGTTTCACTTCTTCGTCAAGCCATTTTTTATGTTTGGTGTAAAAACGCTCGTACATGTAGTTACAGCTACGCCATTTTGTCAAGAGCTTCGAGACAAACACTGTAACTGCTATTTTAATTTGTTTTTCACATTCTTCTGAAAACTTACTGACTCCAAACTTGTCTCATATATACATAAATGATTGTTTATTACACTTCACTGCCGGTAACTTGCAAAACACCTCAAATAGTTCTTTTCTTTTCATATTTATTTCTTTTAGAACGGGTTCGGAACGATGACCTGCAAAGAATACGCTATATTTTAAAAAGGTGGATGAAAGTGGATGTGAATTTTGTTTGTTATGCTGGTTATAATAAACTCATTCCATATAGTTTCAGATCAGAGTGGAACTCGGCGGTATTTTTTTCTAAACTCAAGGGAAAGTAACCATATTAATATTTTTTCTAAACAAAAACGGTGTTTCATAAAACATGGATAATATCTATATTATGTACAATAGTTACATAAATAATGATTGCAGATTAAAGTACTAACCTAATGCTTCAATATCCATGTTGAAAACTTTGCGATTTTAAATTAAGTAAAACAGGACAAGCGTAGTTACTCCGTCAACAATCCAAACGCAACTGACTGGTGTTGGCCGTGCCGAAGATAACCCAACTTTGCGCGCATGCGTAAATTGATATGTTGCGTGGACAAAATAAAATTATGCGTCACATTGGGCATTGGTTTATTGTTAACATTTTAAGAGTATTTTTGATTAGTTTAAAGACAACATGAAATCCTATTATTGGCGCGCTAAATCGGTCATCCGTCCTTATGTGCGCCGCGCTGCGCTGCGCCGGCCGTCAGCTTCGTTTACTTCTAAAATTAGAATGAATAATGCAAGAAATTGACGACACTAATTGACGACATTAAAACGCGCGGACTAAAAAACTAGCGTCATATGTCAACAGAATACTATCAAACGAAAATGGTCTTTAGGAAATAACGCTCGAAATGCTACTCTCCAAATAGAGAAGCTTGAAATAATATCTGTAATCTGCAAGTGAACTTAGCAAGAAAAATTAAAATTATAATTAAAATTACTATAAAACATTATTATTGGTAGTGAAATATAATGGTCAGCTGCGAATAATCGATTATATGGACGGTTCGCCCCTGCCTTACATATATGTTTTACATTATTTATATACTCGGCATTTGGTGTAGGTACCAATGCAGTATCCATTACACCCCTTGGTGTGGATAAGGAGATAATAATCAATGTTTAGGACAATTTTAAAGAGAAAACAAACTATAGCCTGGTTTTGCCTTATTTCAAACTCGAAACAGGATCTAGACTTTTCGTGTAAGACGTTTTGGATTCTAACCACAGCAAAAAAAAACTATATTTTGTCTGGAGGTCGTTATTTTTTTGTCCACGCTCTAATTTGTATTTAAAATTGTGTTTTATTTTTATCAAACTAGTTCAATAATTACAACACCCATGATTGTCATCCATATAGATTATTTTTCTCTGGAAACGTTTTAATCTGAAAGCAGCCATTGAGTCAAATTAGACGGCCGGGATTCTGGTTCCATTTCACGTACAGAACTGTATTAAACATGTGGAGATGCACGGAATAATTTGTAATTATTCGTATTCTTCATATAAGGCGTGGTTTTATATGTTCGGTATTCGGCGTCATATTATTCGGGTTAATACCAAATATTAAACTACTTATGGTGGACACATACTTGGCTAGTAAACGGGACCGCATGCAAGCAAAAGTGCGTGATTTTGCCAAAAACGCAAATACAGTGTTTTAATAGTAAAATCTTTTAAAATATTTTTTTCAAAAAAATACTTAATCACTATTTGAAAGATGAAACTTACCGACACGCTGAAAATGTTTTGTCTCTTGTCACACTGATAAAATAATGATATTTTTGTATACATTTTTTTTCCTTACCTCATGTTGTTTATAATATGTAACTCATGTTTTGATCATACTTTTTAAATACCAAATAAATTTAATTTGTACATACTTGTTTAAATAACAATCCATAAAGGTTTATCGAATAACCTATCGATTGGTTAAAAAAAAAAGAACCAAATTACGATGGTTATGTCTACCGGTTGACTTAAGGGTCAGCCATTCGGAAGCATGAACTTCCATTCGCTCTCTTATCTAATTTAATCGTGTCTTAAATATATCACAGACAAACTAAGTTTTGTAAATAATAATTTTAAAAAAATGATACAGTCAATATTTATTAAAGAATTTAAGTATTTAACATTTTGCATGGCGCCTATCTAACCGATACAAAATTGTTCAGCGCGACAAACAAGACGTGTAATGAACCGAATAACTCTGCCAAATATTCGGATTGGTAAACGCGAAATCAAATAATGTTCGTATTTGTTCGGTTCGGTTAAAAAAATCCGTATTCGACGCATCTCTATATAAAAATATGTATCCATACTAATTTAAAAATGCGAAAGTCTGTTCGTCTTTTTACTTGTATTTTCTTTACGTCGCGTCGCAACAAAGTGACTGACTGACGTAATATTTTGCATAAGAGTAGCCGGAGAGCTGACGAAAAAAAAAAGATTTTTTTTTTTCTTTATTCGGTAACCAACAGCTACAATTATCATAAATGAAAAATCAAACAAATAACAAATAAGCCAATAAAAGGTTTTCACAAAAAGCACCACAGTAAATAAAAATGTAATTTCAAACACAAAATCAACAATGATCTAAATCCAAAATAAAAAAAATGAATAACTTAAAGCAGAAAACGTCATCATAAATTAACGGATCGTCGTATTTTTAGCATAGTGGTAGTGGAGAAACTAGCAATCAATACAGGCTACATTTTCCTCGATATAATATTTCGTTCCAACTGGAAATATATTGGATTATTCTTGTAAAACGACTAAATATATTTATTAACTCATTGCTCTCTAATAGCACGCCAACAAAACCACGGATAAAAGCTAGTATTGTATATTTACAATTACTTACAAGTTACCAATGAAGATATATTTATTTAAAAAAAAAAATACACTATCGTTCCGGAAATTCAATTTTGATTTACAGATAATTGTTAACGATACATTGTTATAGGGGCCCAGGCTAGTTAGTTTATCGTATAATTTAATTCGTGAGAGATGAAACCGGTAAATGGCCAAAGAAAAAAAAGTTGATTTATAAGCCTTTTATTTAATTAGTTTATTCAAATCAGTTCTACGTGTAAATATAACAAAATATTTCAGAGCATAAAATAACATAAACACTCGTAATTTGTCTGAAGTGACGTGAAGTATTTTTTCACTTGAATATTCTAAATTTGCATATTTTATTTCCAGCGGTTTAGTCCGACACAAAACAGAAAGGTTTGACAACGTCTCCTACAGATGCTTTCTGAGGAAAACAAATGGAAAACAAAGCGACATCTGTCCACGAAAGAAATCTTCCTCTCAAGCGGCCCGTAGTTCGCGACACTCGGAGAAAAAATATTTTTATTTGCGGCTAACTCCGACACACGAGAAATCGAGCAACCCAACATGAACATAGTGTAAAAAAATACTCTTAAAAGACAGAATTAAAAAAAAAATGAGCAAAGGATTCGAGACCCTTTATACATAAGGGTGAAAAATACTTATGTTGAATAAATATTCTAATCTTCGCGTAGTTTTTTTCAAAGGTCGGGGCACGAAAAAATTAAATATGGTAGATGTTTTTTCTTTTTTATTTTGGTCTCGTGAGTATTGCGAGAGGATGGGGTTACAGTAGGGTGGTTGAACAACAAAGAGGGGAGGCGTGAAAATGAAAGAAGCATAATTGATGACTCTCGGCTGGACGAATCGCCATAAGTATGAATTAATAGCAACCACGCCACTGACAGTCGCGTCAAATGTATTGGACGAATAACGTGTATAAAATTTAACGTAAAATGTAGAAAAAATTAATTGAAATTGTGAACAACAAGAGCTACGAATAATTTTGATCAATAATTCGTTCGAATAAAATTCGAGAATATTCGGTATAATCCCTCACACCTCACATCGGGAAACTACAGGCTTGAGATGATCGATCCATATACCTAGGTTCTACAGTTACCAGTGACAACAATACACAGGAAGAAATCAGGAGGAGAATAATGGCTGCCAACCGCGCTGCCAACACGCGCTTTAGAAACAATTACGGTCCAAACTAGTACAAAAAAACACTTAAATAATAGTGTAAAAAACTCTGTTTAAACCAATCCTGACCTATGTCTCTGAAACCTGGGTTTTGACAAAGAATATTGAAAGAACCATTGCAGCTTCCGAAAGAACAATCCTCAGAGTTGTCAGTGGCTCTGTGAAAGAAAACAACCATTGGCGTCGTCGCTACAATAGGGAGCGATATGAAATCTACGGAGCGCCCGATGTAATCAACTTCGTCAAGGTCGCCGTTGAGGTGGGCTAGCAATGAAATTAGAATAGACGACGAAAACTCCGTAAAACGCCTAACTTTCTCTGTGGTACAAGAATTACAATAACCAGGAAAACTCAACATGCGATAGATAGACTGCATGAGTGCAGATACGACAATGTTGGAAGGGAGGAGCTGGAGAGGAAAGGCAGCAGACCAGCAAAAGTGGAGTAGACTCCAAGATTCAGCAAAGGTCCACCCGGAGCTGTCGAGCTAATGATGATGATAAGAATTCGAGAAATAACGTAAATTTGACGGACAATTTTTTTAAGAACGTTAGTTTAAATTGGGGTGTATAGGAACGTTTTCAAATTCAATAAAGACCCTTATTGCAACGTTTTATAAATCTACGTACTCACCTTTATTAAAAGTCGTATTTCCAATCCAAAAGCACAATTTGGTGACAAATAACGGTAAATTTTTACGTTTTGATGAGATTTTTTACAAAATGATGATGTTTTCCTATTTACCAGCAATTAAATTTTCATATTTTCCAGTATTCGAATTACTACTGTTTCTATTCATCTCTTTTCTGTTACTAATCTCTCTACTAGTTCTCACTAATCTCGAAACAATAAAAAAATCTTAATTGTTTGACAGAAACTGTGTTATTTATTTGAAAATGAAAGAAAAGTGTAGTCGCGGAAGTTTACAGGAAATCAGGATTTAAGTAGTGATCTTCGAAGAAGATTATTTTCTTTCTTTTAATGCTGACTAGGCATGCAAGAAAGTGAGAATTGCCACAAACTTTTTGATATTTAGTAATATCACCTCGTCTACTTTCAGATTTAATAGGTGTTGATTTAGCAAAAAAAAAAATACACCAAAAAAAATTTAGAATACCGGTCATTGTGAGAATACCAGGCTATGCTTTAAGTTCTAATTAATGTTTATATTGCTTTTTGATTTTATACAGTTTTTCTTACGTTTGTCTTTGTAAAGGAAAAATGAGAAACCTGCTGACAAGCCGATTTCGCGGTTAAGTAGGTTTCATTATTTTTCCTTTTATATTTTATGTTTATGTTTACCTTCTTGAATAAAAATAAATACAAAAAAAAGAACAACAGTTAACTAACAAAATACTAAACTTACACATAATGTAATAAATTTAACGTAATTATTTATAATATATGAAACAAATGAATAAAAAATAATTAAATAAATAAAACTGCTTCTCTTAGAAATCGTGAACATTTATCACGTCATTCCTATACACCCTATTTTACGGTAGCCTGCAAAAATGCAGAATTTATTCAGATAATTTAATAAGTAATTTTTTAAGTAATAAAAAATAATATTACACATAAATATCCATGTTTATTAGTTGAACCTCTTTCTGATGAAACTCTTGCTACCTATAGGGATGTTTGTTTTTCAAAAAACCGTTGCCTTCCCATGAAACGTAGCAATAGACAAAGCATCCCTTACCTCTTTTGGCAACTTATTAAAAATATTTATTTATGGTACATTTTGTTTTGATTTGCCTTGAATATTATACTTGGGAGTCAATAAAACAATAATTAAGGCAGCTCAGAATAACTCAACATCTCAACTCAATTGATTTCCCTATGCTATTTTATTAATATTTAAAGCCTCAACTCTGTGGTCAAACATTTTACTACAGAAACATATTTAAACAGTCGGTTAGTGGTTTTTTACAAACATTAAAGAATATTTCGATTTCTTTAAAGTCAAGATTGTCAAGATGTTCGTAAATTGTCTTTAAATAAATTTAAAAAATGAGGTATAAATTCATTTTAAACGTTGGCTTAGGTAAATTAAGTTCAAATAAGTTTATAAGTGATTATTCAGGAACTGTAAAAAATGGTTTACCTCTCTTTTTAAAATAAATGTAAATATATTATAAATTAATGTTATTTTCTATTAACTTCAATAACTATACAAGGTATTTATATTTGATTGCGTATGTAACTAACTGTGTTTTATTTGTATTTTTATTTTCAGGTATGATATTTTTTATGCCATCTTCTTTGAAATACCATTATTTTTTGTTTTATTATTTATATTTAATTTTTCTGGATTGTTGTTTTATCTTTTTCTTTTTTTTCTGCAGTCTTATTCTCGTCACTGCTGGATAAAGGCCTCTTCCAAACGTCTTCATTACTTCCTATCACCCGCTTTCATCATCCACGTTTTACTATACCACGTTTAGATAAATGTATTCATCAACCACTTCGATTTTAATATCGTTTATGTTATTCTATATGTCATTATAACTTAATTTTACTATCGTATATTTTATTTTTGTTAACTTTTATGTTTTAACTCGAAGACAACCTAAAAAGCCTTAATAAGTTCATGAATCTGTACATAAGAGTGTAATTTTGAATGAATAAATAAATTTAATGAAAATTAAATACAGTTCTTTGTTTGGCTTACGGCTTAGCTGTACGTTAAAGACATGTTGTTTATTGTGCGTGATATCTAATATAAAGAGAATCTGCTGCAGGTCAACAGAAATCATAATAGAGTCTGAATAAGGGAAGCATGAATGGGAGGAATCCCGTTTCTTGTCGTAAGCGCTCTCTTGAATCTGTTATGGTATACCAACTTTTACTTTTTAGTTTTATTCAATTCGGCTCTACCACTCTAATAGATGGAGAAATATTGCAAGCTAACATGTCACATATGCGACAAGTATCTGTCCTAGGACCGTAAAAGGAGGTATTCGGAAAATTGTTTACAAAAACTCTTTATATAAAAATGGAAAAAATAATTATTTTCTCGGGGTATTTATCTTTAAAAATATTGTAAATGACTTATGAAATAAACCTTGTCAGATTGATGTAGCTTGCCCAAGGGGCTTTTATCGTACGGAAAGGAATCAATCTGCTTCCTCACCAGTGTCCAGTCATCGTCTCTGTAAATTTTGCGTTTTTTGTTCTGCAACTTCTTGGTTTTGTAAACAAGAATGCCTAATTTACTTTTAAAAAGTTTTAAAATCTTTCTGTACAATACTGCATTTTTTTTGTATTCTCTAGAAGAGTCGCCTTCTTTGTTCGTTACCATAAACAAAATGAAAATTGACGGTGGCTTACACTTGGAATAGCAATTGCTAATTTACGTATAACGTTTGACGTGAAACAAGGTACGGCATATGCCATCTTTTCCCGCTAGTAAAATACTTTCAATCATTTTCTGTAATTGAAACACTTTTGCGAAAAAAATTATTTAAAAATAATGGTATGTAGAACTATTGGAATTATCACTGATCAGTGTTAAACTAATTCATTGAATCAAAATATTGAATAATAATAAATTGAAAACTAAAATTGTTTATATACTAGAAAGGGGGAACTAGAATCCCAACCGCCTATGCGCTCTGTAAATGCAGAGAGGGGAGTTGGAATGCTTATTATTACAGCGCCTTTGAGGAGATTTTCACAAAAATGACGCTTTATAAATTATCCTAAATAAAGAAATAAGGAGAGTAAGAAAAAATACAGGAGTAGTCCCAAAGATTTGTAAAACGTCTCATTTTGAAAAGTGCATTAACATAATATTTTAGAAAATAAAATTACTCTTAAGCCTCTCATTGAAAAATACAAGATATGTAAAATGTGAAAAACTACTAATTTGACTCTCTTGAAAAGTTTGGTAATTGGAGATACTGTAGTTAATCACTCGCATTCAGAAATAACAATTGCATTACTGTATCTATTCGTTGTTTATATGTTTTTGGTTGAACCAATTAATTTGTAAATGTTTTTCTCATTTAATTGGCTAGTAATTAAACAGACGGTAAAAGAGGTGATTACGAACAACACATCGGTATACCTATTCAACAAGCTATTATCCCATACAGTCCTCAGTGGAGTTAACCAACGCTAACTCCATCACACAACCATTAGTCATTTGCTTTAATTAATATTACATTTGATGGATACATTGTGCGGCTGCATAAACTTAATTAGTGCATCCCAATAGGTCTGGCAACACAACTGGTCATACTCGTATATGATGTTTCATACGTTTAATTTACAAGATTTTGTTTTATAGAAATAAATGTATTTGTTTATGGTACTAGTGAAAAATGGCTTGAGAAGAATATTAGGTATAAGGTGGTTGGATTTCACAACTAACATTGAAGTCCAAGAACGGACGCAGCAGCCTCCTATAACGAGCGTCTTGAGGATGCGGCGGTGGACCTGGCATGGACACGTGCTGCGCATGCCTCAAGAGAACCTAAACCCTAGTTGCCTCTTCTTTAAACCTGTGGGATCACGCCGTCCTGGAAAGCCGTCAATGACGATCTTTAGACTTTATTCGGCGGAATTAAGGGGCGCTGGATTGACATGGGAAGAAACGAGATTGCTGGCTGGCGATAGGGTCTCCTGGAGGCAACTGGTGATGTCCACATGCTCCACTTAGAAGCGGATGTGGAACAGAAAGAAGAAGAAGAAAAATGGCTATAACTATTGTCTACCTAGTCTAGTAGCATGAAAAACTGATGAGTATTACGCTTAAATATTTATTTTAAATAATGATAAGGCTGAAAATATATTGTAATCTAGGGATAATGAGACGCCTTAAAATATGAACTGAACTTGAATTTCAGATAATACAAATAAATAAATAAGTTATTTATAAAAACTTAATATTTTTGTGTGTTTTATTGTGGTTTAATTAAACAATATTTAATAGATTTAACTTTTAAATATTGTAACCGTACATGTACAATTTTTTAATGGTATTGAAACTTTTAAATATTATAATAAAAAAATCGGTAATACAAATTGTGAAACAAACACTTCTCCAAACACGAGCATTTTGTTCTATTATTGGGGTAGAAACGTAAAGTAAAAATATATGTACTTAGTGTAATTGTTTTTTTTTTTTATTAAAAATTATTCATTTTTTCTATATGAACACTTCGCTGGGCGCAATCCGTGTACAGACATTTAAAAAAAAAGTATAACCCGCTAAGCATAAATATTTTAGAGGCATGTCAATAGTTGGGAAAGAGAGAATGTGGAAGGAAGTTATGAAAAATTCACCGCAACATCCAGATTAATTGAGGAAAAAATATTTCTTGGATTTTTTTCTTGAAACTGGCGGGAATGTGAAAGGTTTACTTTCTGGATAATAAAGGAAATTAAATTTATTTACGCATATTAAATAGATTACAAAATAAGGTGACCAAATTAAATAAAAAAATTTAAAAAAATTTTTAATAAAGAAACAACAATCAATCACATTTAAAATATATCTGAGAGAATAATATAAATATATAAACAAGTGCCGATGACATGCAACAATGCTTTAATGTTCACAAGATTACTGCTAACATCTTAAAGCTGTTCTAGCGTAGGCAGTTTTAGTGTAAAATATCTATGGAGAATTTTGTATTTCAAAACATTTAATTTGACACGTTTCTATTTCAGCAATGCGAATGCGGATAGGAAAAAAATCCAATTGTATTAGCTAACAATTTTATTACTTAAGTAATATGCTTTAAAATAACAAAAAGTCTTACAGAGAAAGCCTTAAATAATAATAAAAAACATTGGTTTAGGTCCATCTACCAATATAATTTATATTTTTTTATGCATAAAAAAAATATCAATCTACATTTTCTAGTTAAATGCTTTTCTGAAAAAATGACACTTTTTTACTATTTTAAAATAAGTTGATGGTAAAATTTATTTCAGAATAAACACATTTATGTCATAATCAAATCTAGTATGGTAATTTCTGACCTGGTGACTTTATTATCTACAGAGCTAGTGAGTGTAATAAAAGTTAACAAATTATAATGTTAATAATACCATAACAATCGTTGTGTGTGGATTTATAGTGGAGATTATTTAAACATTTATGCTTTATTTGTACATTAATTTTAATAAATGGAGATTGGTTTTCAACACATAAATGTCATGAAATATGGAATGCATTAGCATTTATAACAAACAATTTTTTTAAGTAAAAAAATAATTTTGAGTAATTAGCTATAAATGAATGCGTAATATATCAACCAAATTGTATAGTATTAACGAGATCAATGTTTTAATTTTTGATATGTTATAATGCAATTTTTTTTTAAATTTGTAATTCTTGCATAACTTTCATCTGGCTTTGTAACAGAAACTAATTAATTTATTGTAATTGTTATTTTTGGTTTGTAATACGTTAAAGTTTTTGATAGAATTTAAGGAATAATATTTAGCGATCAAATAATTCTCAGTGCAAATACGAACAAGAAAATATGCATGCATTTGGCAATTAATTTAGCTAGAGCATTTAACTAAAACATGTTAATCGAACATATTATATTTTTAATATTTAGTTAAATTAGAACTGCATTAGTTTTAATCAAGTCTCTTGTTCTCAATTTCCTATACTATCAAAGTTCAAATGACATTTGTGCATACTACCGGTACTAGAAGTGCAAGTATGTTTCGGATCGCGAGTAGGGATTCTGAATAGCTTTTGATTTGCCCCAGATTATATTATTCTACAACATTTTAAAGGTTATACTTGGCATGCAAGAATCTGTTTCATAAATCTGTTGTAGTATTAATATTTAAATGAGTTTTTAAACTATTTAATTTATTATTTGATGTGAAAAAGTACATATATATCTTTTGAAAATGAACGTAAGATTTAAAAAAAACACAAAGTCAAATCTATTCCACTCCATAACTTATGCTAACATAAAATCTAAGCTTAGACTGGTTTACTCCAACTATTCATTAAAGTGGTATTGACATATTTATTTCAATCTTTGTGATAATCTATGTATTAATAAAAAAATACTTTTATAATGATTAAAACTAATTATGTCAGTTAAAATACTTTTGTAATAAATTAATTATTTCAATTATTACAATGTAAAATCTCGATATCACAAAACAACACGTACGTGGCGTTAAGTTTGAATACAGGATCAATATTTTCAAAAATCGGTATTTAATTTTTCGACTTGTTCGTTTTCCTATATCTCTTAAAAAAGCTTCCAAAAAAGTTTCAATTTCTCGTCATGTCTTTAGATTTGAAAAAATGTTCCTATTGGCGAAGAGCGAAATACTTTTTTTATTCACGACAGTTTTCTATGTTCAATTATCAAAATGTCTTCAGTTTATAAAATAACATAATATTTTAGCACAATTATTCTTATACTTGGCGTAACGTTTACACCGGGGTTAAGCGATAAAATACCAGAAAACTTTACGTATGAACACGGCTCAAAGTTGGACGTCGTAATATTATGGAACAAGGACCAAACAAACTAACGCTAGACTAACTAAGGAGGTAACTTAAGCATAGAAAAGCGTGCACTCAAAATAGTCGCTTTTCACCAGTGTCAAAATGTTTATTGTTTGAAATCTCTTCTGCGTTAAGACCATTTAAATCTGTATGAAATAACAAAATGAGGGTTATCGAAAAAATTTAGTAGTCTAATTATCCTGGCCACAGCAGGATTGGGTACATTAATTTATTTACTCTGATAGAATTTGTGAATATGGATAATATTGCTAAAAAGTCAAACATTTTTGTTTTCAAAAACTAGATTTTTCATTTTATTATTTTGAAAACAAATGAAATACAGTTAAACAATCAATTTTTTAATAAACTTGTGATATCAAATTACGTATAAGTAGTACCATACCGAAAAGAGAAACACTACTAAGATTTGTTTAGACTTTTTAGATTGTCCTTTTCTTTATATTTCTTATTCGTTTATTTTATTTTTTTATTTTAATGTACAATACAGTACTTCTGCCAGTCACAAACAGTTCTGCCAGTTCTTCGTCACAGACGAACTATTCATTTATAATTTAAATAATATTTAGCATTTAAAGTTTTCCTTTTTTTAATATCACTGTCCTGTTGTTATCAATATGTGGTTTATGAATAATTTATCATTATTTACAAAGATTGTATGAATCGTACATGACACCACTTTAGCACCCGTAATTTTTTTTACTAAAATAGAAATTTTAAAAAAATACTTAGATAATATTGATACATTACAAAAAAACGACACTTTATTTATATGACGTTAAAAATTACACAGGTTAAATAATATAATTTGTACGCTTATACATTAATTTATTTCTTGATTCTAATATATAAATGATAAAAACAGTTCTAGATACTCAAACATATCTTCAAACTTAGGTAAAAGAGTAATATTGAAGTTTCTGCAGCATATAGAACAGATCTAGACAAGAACAACAAGTTTGGAACGAATGGATAGGTGATCCTTTGGGAGAGATTTATCATTTAGATGCTGAGAGACTTTCCGCAGGGAATAGCATATTCATGTTTTGTTTTCTGTTTTGCTCAGCAACATCATGCTTTTTTTGCTTTGCTAATCTCCATGGGCGGTGATCTGTTAATAAATTAAAAATAAAATAAAATAAATAAACCGAATAGCAAATATACTAAAAATTTCACGGTCAAAAAAATAAATTATGGCGCACTATCCTATTGAGGTTTTCGTAGTATTTTAAAATGTTATGAAATAAGATTAGATTATTTTCATTATTGTTTGTTTATAGTTTGTCTGTTTTTTATTCATTGAGAAAATAGTATTTATATTTAAAAATAAAAGAAAATTAGTAATTTACCTGACAGATGACGAATAAAGTTCTGTGTGTGAAATAGAACCACAACCTTGGACAAGTATTTTGATTCTATGAATGCTGTCAGGTTCAAAAATTGAATAAGGAAATCGTATTGAATTAACATTTGGGTTCGAATCCCGAAATGCTCAACCATGGTTTTTTGAAAAGGTAATTTTATACTAGAATATTTTATGGACTCAAGACTAGCATCTAAAGTGGCAATGCAGTGCCGTATGCACTATTGAGTCGTACAAAAGTTTCGAGTAAAATGATTAAGTATTCTCTTTGATAGACCATACATTTTAGTAATACTATTTTTTTGTATTTTATTTTGTCATGTTATTGTTTTCTTTTGTGATATAATTTTTCCGATATGAACATTCTTATAAGAAAATGTTGAGTATTATACTATTTTAAAAATACTATAATGGTTTGAACGTTTAAAGTAAAATAAATCGTCGTTCATCTTTCAAGAAGGCGTATCTCAAATTTGTGAATTTTTTTGATTACTTTTTGAGAATTTGTTTGGAAAATTTTGGCCTTTAAAAATAATAAAGAAATAATCTCACCGTATTTTGCTTGGTTTTTTATTATTATTTTAAGACAGTAAGATATCCATTTATTCTATTAATATAACTTATTTCTTAATCAAATATTCATAGCTCAATTTTAACAAAAACGAGATACGCTTTTCTGAAAGATGGACGACAAAATAAGTCTTTATTTTTATTAAAATCGACAAGTTTGAGAACATCTTAAAATAAAAAACTATCAAACATCCCAAAAATAAGTGAATAGTAAAAGTGTAGTGGTAAAGTACACACAATAACAACACATTGTTTTTGATTCCAATTTGTTGCGTTTTCCAGAAATCGAAATATCAAATTTGAAATTCGTTCGGTGAAAAATAACGCCTTAATGGTGGTTGAAACAGCACACATTCAGTACACTTCCTATCACGAGTATGAACAATATTGTCGCTTTCACCTTCTTAAGGGTATCTTTAGATTTGTAAATATTTAAAATTTATATTTTGAAAAAAAAAATTACCGCACACAATACTTTTTAGACATGCTTATTAATAAATTAAAATTATCTTAAATAAAATAAATAAAACAACTTTGTTTTTAACCACCATTTTTTTATTATTATTTTTGTTTCCACCGACCGGTTTCAAAGCAATAGAGCTTATTCTTCAAGGTTTACGTAACGAAAGTCATTTTGTTTATCCCAGTAAAGATAAAAATAAAAATGGATTTCGCATCTACGCTAAATATTGTACATAAAATGTCCAAAATAATACATGTTTGGACAGCACGCAGATTGTACAATAGTTAGTACATAGTTACGTAAAGCCAACATAGGGAGGTTTATAATTGATTAAACTCACTACTAATTACATCCAGCCCATTAGATTAAAGCTCTTCATAGACAGTGTGATATTCCGATTAAGCTTTTGTAAACGTAGTGACGGTCGCCAAGTTCTAGCGAACTAATCTAGTGATCGAAACGCCACGAACAATGGATTCATCCAATTACCGATCTAAGTACAGCACTATAGTAAATTTATTACTTAATCGATCAAATATTTATCTATCACTATTTTCACTAGTAAACAAGAAGCAATGACAATTACTTATATTGTTACCTTTTAAATCTAAATTTATGAAATTGCATATTTTATTAAATTGTTACACATTCATTTCTTTGTCTGCACTCAGTGGTGCATAAGACACTGTATTGGTATTTCAATTGCAGCTGTAACCATTTGATATGCGAATACAAGATGGTCAGTTTTAGGTTTCAGATTCAGTCCTGAAACAATAAGAGAATGCAGTGAAGTACGACCTTGGAAACATATAAAACTCTCACTCCGCCGTTCGTGGTATCAAAGCTAGGACTCAAAGCAAGTCGTAAGCTTTATAAATGCCTAGACTTCCATATTCCCCCCAGAAAAGTTTTTGCCTCTCTGTTCGAACCCAATTCCGGCCCAAATTGATTCCCATTTTCTAATTGTGGGTGCCATTTTCAACAATATTTACAATTTGTTGAAAATGGCACCGAAATTGAAATATTTGGGTAGAACATGATAAAATTTGTTTCCCTTTGGCACTGAACACCAGTGCGGGTTTTTGTTTTTATTAAAATAAATAATTTATCAAATTGTAAAAAAAGAAATTAATTAAATGAATTGTTAGAATGCAAATACTTAATTTGTTATTTGACAATAAATACATTAAATACTTGAAATCCGTTAACAAAAGGTAGGTTCTGAGTTGGATGGATTAAAAGCAATAACTGATTAATAAGTTATACAATCCGTAACATTTATTTGATGAATAAATCAGATTAAAACGTTAAGACCTCAATTGGTGCTACACACGCACATTTCTGGGCATTACTCGCTTCTCAGCAGCAATCAATCTCTATTAAAGGCGAAACCCACAACCGTCGATGGTTTTCAGCAAAAGGTCCAGTGGTAAAAGTTAAGTATGAACACTTGCAAAAGGTTTAGTACGGCTTAACCAAGGGCTATTTAAAAACGAACGTTATGTAATCAACCAATTACTGTAAATGAGACAAATTACGCTTTAACACTTATTAACATCGAAATACAGAAAACATTTTTGATAAGAGAACAAGAAGATTGCGGTTGGTGACCGGTCATGTGATAGTTTGAGGGCGCGAAAAACTCAAACATCGTTTTCCGTGGGCGCAACTACACTGCCATCATAAGCAAAAGGCTATTCACAAAAGCCACATTTTTAGATAGTACTATTTTTAATATTTTTTAACTTTATGTAAATAATCATAAGAAAAAACAAAGAATGGCAATTTTTTCTAAAGCACAACACCCGTGTGTGTCATATTTAGACTGAGTTTTTACATATTATATAGATATTGTGTTAATGCTTAAAAACTAAAAAAACATGAAATCGTTTTTCGTGCTATTGTTTTTTTTACTGCTCATACATATATATCGAATGGTTTGAAATTTCTTGTAGTTGTATCAGATTTAATTAAATTACACCACTTAACGTTATTAAAATATTTGTATGGGTAAAACCACATACCGACTTTTCTATGTCGAAACGTACCCGTCTTTTCGTCAGGACACCAATTAAACCATCATTAACATGAAAGATCTTCAAATGAAAAAAAAAACTGAAGAAATATCTTCTAGATACTTTAAAGTGCCTATTATATAAATGAATTTGTAAAATATAAATAAAATAAATGTAACATAAACCTGTCATAAAAATAAAATGTGTCCCACCGAAAAGTATTGAGACTTAGTGGGTAACAAATTCTTATTTGTATTTTCTTAAATTAAATAAACGCTGCTCTGCAGCACTGAAACTGAAAACCAACATGCAAAACTCACTATACACTTTCACCATAGTTGTTGCACAAAAATATAAAACTAACACGACATACATTTCAATAATCACATGCCGTTATCAGGAGAAACATGCACTGATAAGGTTATGCAGATATTTTAGTTTGTTTAAAAAATAGTTGCAAAAAAGGAGAGGGAATGGAAGGAAGAGCTTAAGTTTGATAGGTTAAGGGTGACCATTACAATGAAACATCGTAAAACGGCTATATTGAAAGGTGGTTTGAATATTGATCAAAGGAACATTATTTTTTGTAGCTTCCCTAATTTGAAATATTTCCATATTATTTACTTTTAACCCTTTAATATTTGTATGTAAGATTTAGCCTATTGTATTTTTATTAAATTCATGATTAAAATTGATGATGTGATTTGCGAATTAAGAGTAATTGTTATTGTGAAGACATCTCATATTACGTTCTTTGACACGAATATCAAAATTTCTTCATGTTTTCCAACGTAAACAGACGAACAAGAATTGTATTTTAATTGGTAAAATACTGAATTATTTAAAAAACTTTTTTAATTTTTATTATTGAGCAATAATTTACCAATATTGTTTTTTGTATAAAAGCAGATCTGAAATAATTTGGTAAAAAATTGGATATGTTTGTGGATATAGCGCAAAGAATTCTTCTCCATTTGTTATTATTAATGGTATTATAATAATTACTGTTGACAGGATATTGAAAATCTTTGATTGTTTTTTTTTGTTAAGTTTTCAATAAATTAATTGTAAGTCCATTATTAATCGTACATTTTTTATTAAATTTAATTGTTTTTGAACTAAATTTTAGTAAAATGTTAGACCACAAAGTTAATGCTTTAAATATTTTTAATAAATTACATCACATTAAAATCATTTCGTGATTTTCGTCAAACAACTGCGTTTTTGCTTAGGTATACAGTTAAATATTGAAATATTAAAAAAATATGTACACTAAGGAAAATAGTAAAATTGACTAAAAACAAACTATTATTTTTATATGTAACTAGCTGAACCCGGCCACGGTTTGCTGTTGCTTTGTCTGATATTCATTACTAGGGGAGTAAATAAAAATAGTCTAGCCACTATACATTTACTGAGGAAATACATTGCTCAATTTGATATCTTAATTTGCGTTGCTGTTACTATGCTGTAAAATGTAAGCAAATGCAATGTTCTGCCAAAATTTGAGTCAATCCATCAATTAATTTCAGAGATTTGCTGTCACAAACATACGAAACCTATGTATATAAATATATATAAATGAATCAATTTATATACAAATTGTATTCAATAGTAATATTGTATACTTATATTTTTTTATCTGAATAAAAATAAAAAACAAAATTATATAAAGTTTTTTATTATTAAAAATCGAGTGTTTACAATATTTATCATTTGTCAAAGTAAAAAACAAACTGTTTTGTAAATTTGATTATTTGCACTTCTTCCAAAAGTCCTATTTTTTCAGTTTCAATTTTTTGTGGCTGGCTGCAGTCTGCATAACTACGTTCAATTGTGCCTCAAGCTGAGGCATTTATTAGCGTTTTTATTCATATTTACATATAATTATTTGTTATAAATATACAAAGCAATGTCGTAATTCAGGTAGACGGCAAGCCTCGTAATCTGCCTCGTGGCTTAATATTAAGTGCGTTTGACTACCATTTAAAAGATCTCGGGTTCGATTCTTGCTGTAGATTAAATAAAATAATTATTACAACATATAGACTTGAATATTTCATTCCCTAATTTCCGCAACTAGTGGTGTATAAGGTTTTGCATTAGTAAATTAAATGCAATGTAGATTGATGATTTGTTACATGAAGGTAAGTTGATTAGTCTTACGCTTCAGATGCCAGTCCAGGAACAATGAAATATTGCAGTTCAAAAAACTACTGGAATCAATATTTCACGTCTACCCTTCCAGAAATTGAATCCCGGACTTTAAGGGTGGTCACAACCACAACGCAATGATGCGAATTTATTTCCACCTACTAGAAAAAAGTCTTTAGATATTTTCCCTTCTCAGATAAGATTACCATTCACGACTTTTACCTGAGGTGTTTAAGATGAATTTTACACTTGTCCAGATATTGTTTCTCTTTCATACATTAAATCATATTTTTCATCCACCTTGACGGAGAAAATAACAACACCACATAACAAAAGCAAGGAAAAATGCACGACAGTCAATTAAATACTCTGTTTATAGAGAACTATAAGTCCCATGCAATCTATGGGTGAACTGTAAATAGCATACGTATGAGAGTATATAAAAATATGTATCGCAACAGATCGCAGTGACATCAGAAGCTTACGTAGAACTGACCCTCAGTTTTTAGATAAAAACAATGTTTATATAAAATACGTATCGCCCCAATTCAACATATAACTTTGTTTCCATGGAGTTGGGACAAATGTCTCAAAAAACGTAAAATAGGCTTTAAGAAAATACTCACACACGCGTAAAACGAAATTAAAAACTAATTCCTTTTATTCATTAAAAAATAATCAATTCATTCATAAGTCGTTCCCTGAATTACTTCGGAGAACGAAAATTAAATTGCGCTGATCCAAGGTTGTTCAATAATCTCCCGCAAGTCACTTGAAAGTTCTTCAATTGAAAAAAAAAGAACTGAGAAAATGCCCGCTTAATACTTTACAGTTACTGTTAAAAGGTAATAAATAAATATCTATAAAATGTAAGAGTGTAAAATAAATTTGTTTTAAAAAATCGTGCCCCCTGAAAAGTCTTTAGATTTAGCGGTTATTTTTTATTTATTTAATTTATTTATCCACACAAACACACATATATATATATATAAAATAACGTATCCCTAACTCTATGAGACTAAGAGCCCTATGTTGAGTTAAGATACAATATAATGGAAAGTGAAATCATATAAATGATTAAATAATAGTATAAATAAAAATAATAAAAAAATACATAAATATATATTTCAATTAATATCTGTACAAAACGCTATTCATTGAAATATGTTTTTAGCCGTTTACACGTAGATAATAAAGTATCAATTTGTTCCAGGATTTGACCATTGTCCAAGTGTGAACAGTAATTCGAAGGACAAAACAATGTCACGGGACATCGCCATCGAGATAGACGGGCAAGCTATCTCCGCGGAACAATACCCACACCACTGAGCGCGGCCGACAGCGGTCACATTGCCCTCGTGTAAACACGCACGGACAGGACCTTGTGACAATAGCGATTTCTTGACGTGAACGTATCACTTCCAAAAAAAATTAGCTGACGAAAACGGTGGCAATTAAAAAAAAAAAGTAGAATTTAGTTGCCTTTTAACAATTTCAATACTTAAATAATAATGTGTTTCGTGAATTTGCTCGTAACAGACGCCGTCGTGTATTCATTTAAGCAGCGCTCACGTGTGAACTGCGGCTGAATAATTTTCGTATTATCCCAGCGTTCTGTCCTGCGCGGTCGAGGCTGTTAACGGAGCTGGGACATGACAATATTGTCATATCAATTGAATTGTTCACATGTAAATGGCGCTTTATTAAAAATAGCAAACAAAAGCTGTTCTTTAGCACTGAAACTGAAATAAATAGGTGTGTATACTATACTTCACACGTGTACTCAGTAAACATCGACATAAGGTGTAGCAGTGGCGAACGGTGACTTTTGTTTATAGGTAAGCTGCATTTTTTAAAATAATTTCTACCTGCATGTACATACATACATATAAATAATAAAGTATATACAGATACATGGCTTCTTCTTCTATGATTTTGTGTAAAAACAACTTCATCTCTCCTGCTCTAGTTTCACCTGCTAAAAACAGAAGACGGAATACCCAGTTAATATAAACAATTAATAACTTCGCGAAATATAAAGGTATATTCTCCAATATTTTATTACAGTACATGTGTGCAAAAGTTAAAAAAAAATGTTAAAAATAAGTGTAATAAAATAATTATATTCATAATTACTTTTCGTTAAGCACTGATTGAAAACATCATATATTTTTTTCAAATATTATATAATAAAATTCAGTATATAATAAAAAATTATATACTGAAAATGTTTGCTAATTAAAAATAAAATAAACATATCATTGTAAGACGTCACTCCCCATTATGTAGGCAAAAAAAATGATTTTTATTTTACGTAATGCGAAACATTATTTTTTTTTCTGAAAAACTTAAAAAAAATATTATTTTAGATTTAGATCTATTAATTTATGCCAAAATACATCGTTTAACTTTACAAATTATATTACATTACATAATATATCAACATTCATTAGACATATTTGCAATAATGTTGCAACAAAATAATGTTCGAAATGCTACTCTCCAAATAGAGAAGCTTCAAATAATATTTGTAATCTGCGAGTGAACTGAGCAAAGAAAATATACATACAGGGTTTTTGGATGTTAAATTACAGTAAATATTTTGTATTCAGAAATAAGCTGCAATAATCGTCTAGTTTCTTTCATGCATCGAGAACGGGTTATGCGCTGGGTGCAGTTTTAGATGCTTATATTTATTTTTGAGGAAGAGATTTACGGTGACGTCAATATATAATAAATGAAAACTATTTTGTGTATTCATCCATTATTAAACCAACTTTGAACATTATTATTTATAGTAAGCTGCGCATAACCAATTATTTGGACGATTCGCCCCTAAGGTTTAGTATGTGTTCTCTCTCTTAACTGTTTGACGTAAAAAATCATAGTGTTTGTTTTGTATTTTCTAATGAATTAGTATCATCGAATTAAAAACAGTGTATGATAATGATATTGTCCCATATCAAGAAAAGAAAAAACTCATTTGATTTTTATTTAATCTCGAACTAAATAAAGTAGATAATAAGTATACGAATATCAATATAACGAAATGTTTTTGAAACTCTGAATGAAATATTTTATACCACAGGTAATTTTTATTCTCTATGTTACTTTGCTAAGAAAATTTGATGTGAAGTACTAAGAAGTGTGTAGCTTAACCCTATATGACTTAAGTGGTTAATTGACGTTGACGAGGGTGGAGAACACAAAAGGTGCATCATAAATATACTTTCTTGTTAGCGAAGTGAATGTTCAGAAAGTAAAGGGTATAAGGGTTGAAATACATGGTACATAATATTATATATATTATATTATAATTTAATGTAGCGGATACCGCAGCACGGATTTACATAAATTACAAAATTAAAAATGTACCTTTGAACAATATCATTCAAGTTCATATCCACCCCTGGGCCCCGATTACAATAGGAAGTTAACACAATGATCTTTGACTGTCTTTAAATAAAAACAATATTTGTGTACTAAAATGAGTATATTAGTCTTTTTGTCAGTAACCTATAATTAAACATGTCTAGAAGAAAAAAATATATGCATATTCTGTTTTTCATACGAAAAACATAATTCCACTTAGCAGATAAAATTTAAGATAAATGTTAACTTCCCAATGTAATCGGGGCCCTGGTGGTAAATAGGAAACTGCTCTGGTACTTACGTTACAGCGTATTCTTTGATAATACTGACTATTTATTTTCTCAATTTAAATGGTTTGATTAAGTAGAAACAAATTGCCCAAAGAGAATAAAATAATAAATATATTAATAAAAACTGTATATTAACCATGATTAAAAGAGGGTGATTGATCTTATGCTTCAAATGCCAGTCAATGAAAATTGAAGTATTGCAGTGTAAAAACACCTTATTAACGATCATTTTTTTATTAAAAAAAGTTAAAATTGCGTTAAACTGATAAATTTATCGGCGCTGTTCTAATACAAATGAAAAAAAATAATCAAGTGAATGCAAAAAATGAAACAATGCGAAGAATTTAAAACTCGCACATAGTTGTGGTTCTATTTTACACCAAGAACTTATTTTTCAACCTTGTATCATTATATATAAAAAACTTAATTTTTTGTTATCTTCATATTTGTTAAAAAATGTCCTAATAAGAAGAAACAATTTGATTTTAAGAGAAAGAGTTTTAATTATACACATAAAACGTCTTTAATTTTTTAGAGTAGATACTATACAAACAATCCTAATAGTGTTTAATGTCATGTTCAATACTCGTCTACATAATCTTTAACCAGATTATCGTAATAATCTACAAAATTCAGTATTCAAATAACGAAAATACCATTCAATCTAAATCTACAGTAAAAAAAGTCAACTTAGCTTTGGAGTAAGCTTTAAGCGTCGGTTGAGCTGTGTATATCTATGCATGTTCACGTTG